>NW_008622420.1:20419-83008 GCF_000691845.1 Merops nubicus | reverse complement strand
CAATGGGGTTTGACTCCACTCACCACAGCTCCCTGGGCTCGGCCACCCAGACACTTTTTAACCCAGCACAGAGTCCACCTGCCTAGGCCACAAGCCACCACCTTCTCTAGCAGGATGCTGTGGGAAATGGTATCAAATGCCAGGGATATCAAATATCCAGGGATGGATAAGAATTTAGGTGGTTTTAGTAGACTTTAGTGATACACTTCGGCTCCTTTCACTGTCAAACGTTAAAGATCTACAGCACACTGTAAGGACTAAGGCACACACATAATTACCTTGTTTCTTCCTTGTGTGCTTTCTGAGTTCTCAGCACAGCTACACTTGCAACTCACTCCACAAGTCAGTCTCCTGAAGGAATGACCCAAGGCACGTCAAGCAGAAACTGTGTACAGCCAAAGGAGCAGGAATCTTGCTTCTGGTTCCCCTCTAGGTATTGTGCCTGGGAAGGGCAGAGAACTGCATCACGTTTCCTTTCGGAAATTACTGGTGTTACCAGTTCAGCCAAGAGCAAATTTTTACCATGTCTCTACTAGGACTCTGCCCCGTGTGTACCCCAGAGCCTTTCCATGAAATATTTCCAGGTTTCTGTTTTGAACACTATTTTAGGACCATATGAAAAACTGATCTTAAAGATGCAGTGGTAATTTTGTTTCTGGCCAGTGAATTATTGAACTGATATCCAATGTATGTGAGATTATTCTATCTTCTATATCTTTTGAAGTTGCTCTGGTCTAATTTCTTTATCTTCACACAATAAGCTGCTCAGACAAGAATTTCCCACACCTGTACATGTATCAATTTCTAAAACTGTACTCAATCAGCCATATTCATAACTTCCCTTTCAGCTTTCAAGAGTTCTTTCAAAATGCTACCAAGCTACATGGTTTATAGGGTTTCTTCTCTCTTTGTACACACTGGAAGCTGTAAGGTCAGAGCTACCAGCAGAAGTTTGCACTCCTGTGACAACAGCCAGACTGTTCTCTCTGGCTTGTCCACACCCCATGGAGAGGAAGCTGACAAGGGTGTCATTTTCTCTGACTCTCATTTTCTATGACACTCTCACTCACTGCTCCTGCATTAATGGCCTTGTTCAGTTTAACGAGATTTTTATGCATGTGTTTCACTGTTGTTAAGTATTACACTATGATGAGGTAGCAAATCCTTTTTTTCAGGGGATGCGTTGAACAAATATCCTTCGGGGATAAAAGCAGGTCAGCTATTTCAGCAGGCAGCATCTCCAGATGTAATTCCTCTATGAATTATATACACAGATATAAACTTGCAGACACTCTTAACTGAACTGGCATTTGTAAAAGAAGAGGCAGCAAACTGAAGCAGCTGGTTTTCTATAGCAACAATCCTACAACATGAGTTGTAGCTGTCTTGGAAAGATCAACTTTATTTAACTCCTGAAAAAAGATCTTGTACAGACCAACTTCTTTTAATTCCTGAAAAAAGGTTTACTTTGATTTCAGTCATTTGGTTACTTTGGTTTTCTAAGTCATGTCATATAGACTGCATTTAAAGAACTCTTTTCAGAGAATGGCAGAAAGAATAATTGGCAGGATGGTGTAATTATGAACTGAGAAATTGTTCTATATGATGTGAGCTACAAAAAGTGTCGCATTGCTTGAAATTAATGAAGGTCTCCTGTAATACAGGAAATAGTAAAAATAGAATCTCAAATAAATTAAACATATGCCCTAGTAATCCTTTAACAGATAAAATAAGTCTATTTCAGTTGCCAGACAGAAAAATATGGTGCAGGATATCAGTATAAACAGAAATATAATCCATAAACTTTACTAATAGTTTAAATAGTCATGTTATCAAACAAGAAGAGAGACAAGGAACCATATTTATGTCATCTGCATATCTTTTTCAGTGCCAAACTGATGACAACTGGTATTTTGTGAATTTAACTGTCTCGGCTGAAGAGATAACAATCTAGTCCTCTGAAAGTAATGAGAAAGTTTTCATCAGACTTTAACAGTGATGTATAAGGAGTAATTCCAGAGGATATTATGTCCTGTGGGCACACTTTTCCCTTCCAGTTTCTCAAATAGTTTATTTTCAGTCTAAAGTTATTTGCTACTACTTTATACCAGCAATATTGCAGAAAGTTAGAATTTCAGATTCTACTCTCCCACCCATATACTCAGGTATCAAGAGTAATGAAAAAGCATTAACACAATGCACAATTTTTGACTCCTTCTGAAGCTATCAGTTCTTTGACCTATGTATAAAAAGGTCTGCCACAAAAATAAGACCAAATCTGGAAAGGAAACACTGGAACTCAAGCAAGATGCCAGCCCTCGGCCTACTATTATCCACATTTGAGTGGTGAAGAGAAGCTTAACTGTGTCCTTCTAGGGTTAAGGTAATTATTCTAAAATACAAATGCTATCTTGTCATCCATGGATGCTATCCCCAGCTCTAAGGGAAAAGGACAAGATAGAATAAAGAGCTGAAGGGGGGAAGTTGAGCAGGAGGAGAATTGGGAAACCAAAACTTGTATCTGGTATTTACTGTGAAGACAAACACATTTTGTACAGAGTACCACAATGTTTATTAACTAGAGGTCACACAGACAGTAGGCCAGATCTAGGATTGCATTTTTGAGACAGGAACTAGAACATCTTTATGACTTTTTTTTTTTTTACTTCGACTGTGATTAGTAAAGCTTCTTTTATTTGTTTCTGTCAGTTTGTGTTAAGTCATCACTGAAGAAAAAGCAAACAATCTGCTTTATTTGCTTCATAAATATAATTATAAACTTGCCAGAACCAGGTTAGCCACAAATTAACATGACAGCTACATTCACTTGCACATGGATTATTTATGAAGAAACTTCAATGGGGTAAAGCCACAGATAGGACCAGGTGCTGCTGTAGAAGCCAACAGAGTTGCTATAGTGACAGGCCACAAGAGTGGTCTAAGAGGTATGATAAATGACAAACATCTTGCAGTTTGCAAGCCAACAAAGTTTGGCATTTAAGAAATATTGGTTACATCTGCAAATACATCTTCTCATATGGGAAAAGGGAGGTATATTGTATATTGGGTCCACATTAAGCCAACACACTCCTTTGGCTCTCAGGTCTACAAACACTGCATTGCTCTCAACATCCATGCAGTAACGAATCACTCCCTTCCTCCTTGCAGATACAGATATTATCTCTTTCTTTTCCCCAAGCATTAGATTTAAAAAATATCCACAAGATGATTCTCCTCAGTATCTTTGGACTTTCCAATATATGCTATTTCTGGTGGCACTGGATTTTAAATATTTAAAATTCATTCACCTTTTTAGATCTCTGAGCTGCTGGGGAAACTGGCAGCAGATTTCCCAAATAAATAATACAACATAAACCTATTTTATCCATCAGTTAGCATGTCCATACTATAAACAAAAAAAGAGCCAATAAAAAAAAATAAACCCAAAGCCTCCATAAACACAGAAAAGAAAGAGGCCTGAAGTTTTATCAAGGCTGCTGGAAAAACTTGTATAGAGAATTGCCTTTACAATGCTAGAAATTTCTATGTGTACGAATGTTGCATCCATTGATATTTACACACACTTTAAAGTTCTTTTTTTTTTCCCCTTCTGAATTGCGATAAGTCAGAAACAACTTATGAATACACCTAGTAAAGTTTAAGTCAAAAGATTGGAATCATAAGGCTAAAAATTATAAGAAAAATAAAATAAAAAGCCCTATACTTTTGTAATAGCATAGTATTGAAGGAACTAGTTACTATTTAGGTCATGGCAGTGATAAATTGGTACTAATTCTTGGATCAACGCCTGACAAGTTAGACCCCCCCGATACAGAAAGCATGAAATCATGGTAAACTGGTTGAACAATAAATTAGTGCTAGGAAAGGCACATTTTCAAAATGGTTTTAGCTGTAATGGGGACACTTGAAGAGTTCATTGCAGTTCTGAGATGTATAATATACTTAAAGCTCAAATTAATCTTTTAAATTGCCTTCTGCATTTCTGTTGTAAGTCACCTGTGTTAATTCCTCACTCACTTTTTTCCCTTTTTACATCTTGTGCTAGAAACACTATATTTAGGGAGAAATGGTCAACATTTTCCTCCTTCTCCAAGTCTAGAAACTTCTGAACTTGTATGCTCTCATCCGTTGCTAGAGAGGGAAAATGATCAAGTGCCAAACATTGCAAATTTCAGAAAGTACCTTTCTTGATAAAAATAAATTATAGTTTGTTACTTCAGCACATGCTGTGGCCTGGCTATACGAAGGAAAGCCACTGCCAAAATGACTGCATTTTGATGACTGGAAAAGCAGGACACATGACCCATGTGTTTGCTGCAAGCTCCTAGAAGTAAATCTTTCGAGCTGGTGAGCTGCATTTTCTGTAGCACAAAGGTTATGGAACAAGGATCAAATGCAGCTCCTAACTCCTGACGTGTGCTACCTGACCCAGTGACTAGGGAAGAACAGCACAACTGTGTTCAATCTCACCTCCACAAAAAGTACAGTTTCATTCAACCAAAGTCATCTCTGCGGCGTTGAAAGCTGCATTGTATTAACATAACTGCCTCATAAGCAGAGGGAGGAGGAAAAACTCCCACTGGCTGAACAGTGAGCAAGAAAAAGATTGGGGTTGTGGCCCCATAATGCTGCAAGTTACACAATTAGCCTTTTAATGCTTGCTTCACTGCAGCCTAATGGTGTGCCTGGCAGCCTGGAATGGATGGAGTGATCCATGCAACGCTCCTCTTAGGGGTGTCTTTTCAACTGGGTTGCTGCCTTCCACCTCCACCACCACAGCCCTGAACAAGGCATGATAAGTCTTGTCCTTTTCCACCTCTTCCTTGCTACATGGCCCTGGTTGTGTCTTTTACCTGCCTGTTGGGTTGTCCTCCATGTGGTGGTATCCATCACCTTGCTGTACAATTCTGTCTTCTCCTGGAGAGCCAACAGTATCATATTGTGCTGTTCAAAGACAAGCAGAAATCTCAAGGTTACATATCTGCTGACATAACAGCTGTGAAATAAAAGTTTGCTAACTGGTGTGGGGTATACTGCTTTCTATCTCAGTATCTCTCTTCCAACCACTGGAGGATTCACGTTCTGTAGTTTCCTCTCTAAATTATGTTAATTTTATATGAGGTCTCACATAAAGCATTCAACAATCACAGTAACAGAAAACTGCAAGTTCCCTGTTTTTCATTTCTCTATATCAATAGGAAAAAAAATGAAAAACACCAAGTGAGGCGTAACTGAAACAACAGAAAATGCTACAATTTATGAAGGCTGGAGCAGTCTAACAACCCCAGAATCTTGCAGCCTTGTAGTGCACTTTGCAAAGGCAAAGGACATCAGAAGTCTCCATTCAAATGAGCCAATCCAAAAACTGTTAAGACCGAAGAAATCTTCTAGACTTCTGCAGAATCTCTCTTGAAAGAACCAGCATGTACAAGCCTTTTGTGGCTGCAGTACTTTAGTTCTGGTTTTGTTGTGGGTTTGTTTTGTTGGTTTGCTGTTTTTTGATTTATTTTTTTTTAAGAACAAATACAGACATGAAAAATATTTATCATCATAGAGGAAACAGACTGTTAATGCTATATGAAAATGTCATTTACAGAGGCAAAGCAAAATGCATTACAGGCAGAAAGCCAATGTTTTTTTGACTTGCTTTGCAAAAGTTAAAATTCTCCAATCAGATGTATTTTAAGTAGGCTTTATTTTATTTTAAAGAAGCCCTTCTTAAATCAAAACACTAGGTTTTAAGTTCCTTGTAAGATCTTGTGACTCAAAGAAAGTGGAGACTGGATAACAGCAAAAGGTTAATAACAAACATCTTGCCCTTGTATTACACGAACAGTTTAGCATGTGACAGGCTTTAGTCTTAAATTCTCCACAGTATTAGAAAGCAGCATTTAAAAAGAAAACGCTATTGTTCACCTCTAGGTGGATTTTAGAATCAGCTTTTTTTTAATATATAAAGATGCTAAAATACTGTTCCCTACTTAAGTAATACTCAGAGATTTTATTTCAATATTTAATAACAAAAAAGGTGGAACAAAATGTTTTGTACTGCCTGGTACTGAATAATTTAGCTTTTTATTGATCTTTACAGGCGTACTTTCAATGTTTGATTTTAAAATACAACTACTGAAATTACTTCTCTAGCACAGATGAGTCTTTAAAGAATACAAATGTAAAATACAGTGTTTGGATAACTTTTGCTAAATGTTCTTTGCCAGACTCCTCCAGTATTCTTACTATTTTCCTTCTAACAGGTAATAAAATTTTAATGATCGTTTGCAAAAAAAGACCCAGACTACACATAATTTCAGATTCAGAGAAACATTTCCATTGTACAAACATAGTCCATTTACAGTATCAACACATTGTAATTCAACTTTTTATTTTTTCTGATTTCCTTGTGTGCCTTGGATGGCAAAATTATAACCCTATATATAGACTAGAACAGCTTGAAGAATTCCAAAGGTATTTGCCGTTATGTCAAATGACTTCTCTCCAATTCAAAGACGTCCTAAAACCAGCTTATTTTACAGTCCCCATGCAATGCACATACATTAGAATTTAAAAGGAACAAGAAAAAAAAAAGAACACAAACAAGTCCTTATTTCTAGACTTCCTTATGTGTCTTAGAGTAATTCTATTATTTAGACTTTCAATTGCAAAGGCTGATTTTTTGTATACAATGAACTGTCATTGTAATGACAATTTTTTCTTGTTCTGCTTGCAGAACAAGGAAGTAGATATAGTAGATAAGTCAAACACTAAAACATTCACTGGATTCTATAATTAGAGCTTTATCATTGAACAACTACAATCCCAAAAATACTTTTATAAATCTTTATTTTTAGGTAGAGTAGCATTATCCACCTTGCATGCTGCATTCTTTACTCATCAGCAACTAAAAAGTAGCAAAAATAAGTACATAGTCTACAAAGTAATAATTTTGGAATGTCATAAATGAACATTCACAGGATAGAGCCAACATCACTTGTACTAAGTACAATAAATGGATGTACATGGGCTCTGTATGCCACCCTTTTTCCTGCTCTGTGCGTTAGGTCCCTGAGAAAAGAATCTCTGAACATGGAGAAGCCAAGACAACAAATACCGAATGAGGTTTGTCCTGTTTCTTCATTATCTTAATGAAGATAATTCATTCATGAACTGGACCAGTAAAGAAACTGGTTGCAGACTTTCTTATGACTATGTCTTCTAAACACATCCACGTCCAAGGAAGGGCAAAGTCTGCAGACACAGGCTGAATGCAAAACAGAATTAAGCTTTGAATTCATATGAATTTTGAAGTGATTCCTTAAAGAGATTTCTTTCAGCTCTTCTGTCCCTGGATCTTGGATAAAGTTTGGAAGCATAGAGTATCTTAATTCCAAGACACCCAAGCCTTGGGAAATCCAGTAACTGATCCATGATCATCTTTCATCAGAACAAACAAAAAAGTCACTGCAGATATTCTTTGGATAAGCATTTTTTAAAGCACAGCAATACTTCAGTGAATAAATATGATAATTATTCAAATTACTTTTATACAGTAAGGGAAAAAAAGTTATTTTTTAAAAAAGTTGCCTATCAGAATGTGAAGATCAAGGCAAAAACACCCTTGTAAAAGCAAAAAAAAATTCTGACAAACAGCAGGAAAACACTGAAGCATTTCCACATATATTTTAAATACTTTCTGTAATGTCAAGAATCAGCTTACACCAAAGAAGCTCAAAAGTGAATCTTATAGAATATCTGGCTAGCAAATATTGACATAAACTATACAAAGAAGACTCTGGAAGAAAAAGGCAAAGTAAGAGGTTCAAAAGTGAACAGAAGCCTGATGAATACTACAATTAAACACTCATAAAATGAGAGCTCCATAGAGATTTTAAAAATAATTCAACTAAACAAACTCAAATGGTTCCTCACATAACTGCTTTCAGAACCCCAGATCACAATCCAAAACCAAATGATTAGAATATACTTGTTCAGATTACTCCAATCCACCACTGATTCAGCTCATTGCAGAGCTGGCAGTTTGTCCTGAGGTATTAGGTCAATTCACAAATTAATTTTAAAAGTTGAAGGGGTAAGATGCATTTACATACATCTGAAATCAAACAACAAGAGAATTTTGGTATGTTTAATTCAGATCTCTCCTAACCTGGCTATGGAGTTACACCAAGTTTGACAAACTTTGCATCCAGAGGCATTACAAAACTTTGATCCTCCAGCTTAAAAGACAAAAAAACATTTCTTGACAGCTTCACTTATAGAAATCATAAAATTGCTTCTATGTTGTTCCACATACCACATTTGTTAAATTATTGGGAGCTTGTTGATGGCCATTTATATGGTTCATAATAGGTGACCATGGTAGTTCAATAAGCATAAAAATTAAACAGAAGTGGTCAGAATAAATGTCCAGAAAGCTTTATGCACAGAATTTCAGTATGAGAGACATGAAGGACTGTAAATAGGCAGTCACTGCTTCATAAGAGGGAGCTTGAGACAAGTAGGAGCACAAGCAGTACTCAAGGGAGCACACGGCTCCTGGTAGTAGTCAGCCTTTAGCTGTGTGTGTGACCAGAGGTACAGCAAGTAAAGCAGTGATCCTTCACCAAATGTAACTCTCTGAGTGAAGAAGAGGCACCCAGAAACACAACTGCATCAGGAGGTTGGAATGTAGAGGAGGCAGCTCTAAACGATGTATCTGTGCTCAAGTGCATTGAGGAAGAGGTTTACAGCAAGGTAAAAAGGAATCTAAACAATGAAAAAGTTGTTTATACTTATTAAATAGAACTTCCCAGCCATGACTGAACAAGTTCATAATTTATTCCACTGTATTCTTTATCCTGACTTAATAAACAAAACACATGTACACATTTTCAGACTGCAATCAACCACAAAAAGAGACCTGACTTTGAAAGACTAAACAATCGCATGGATAGTTTTGAGCCCTTATTATACTGCTGCACATCCAACATTCTAATCTAGTTTACAAGGGAACACAATGTATTTCAGGATCTTGATCTTTGAGATTTGTGGCTATGCTTATTTACTCGTTCCACTGTAAGCAGTTTTGTTGCATTAGGTATAAATTGAGCTTGGTTTCCAGACTTTTGTGGGACCTGGCCAATTGATGCCAGCCACAAACCATGGACCGCAATTAAAACTTGCATAGTACACAAAGGTAAACAATGTGCCCTTGGGGTTTAGGTCTTTTTTTTCCTCCCCTAAGACCAGCACACTGCTTTCAAAAGTAGTGGATCTAACTATACAACCTCATTTATTATCTGTTTAGCTAATGATCTTTGTGTCCATTTATGGCTTCAGAACTTTAATGATCAGCATCTGATGAGGTCATGCTTAGAGAAATCAAATTGCCAAAATTCAGCAAAAGACAATCATAATTAACTGCAGATCTCAGGCTATCTGAAGATGTGAATTAATAGACTGATTACTTAAGACGGTAAACACCTGCCTGAGTAATTATACACAGCAATAAATGTAACCCTATTCTATAGAGTATCACCATATGATTCATGTGTGAAGCCTTCTCGGGCACCATCTTATAGTATATACTTTGATTAATGCACTTAGACATCCATCTGAAGCCTGACAAGCTGGTGCTGTATTTTAATTTATGGGAATTATGGTTAAAGGTGATCTGAACAAACAGTTGAGAATTGAAGCAGTAATTAGTGGAACCAAGGAAGTGTGGAACGATTAGGGATAAATAAAATAAAGTCATTTTCTTGAAGAGGGTGTCAGAAAGGTTCTTAGCAGGAATTTTCAGTGAATTGAAATTGTTTTATGAAAATGCAGTATTATTATATGGATTAATGATCCATTAACGTCTATCATTTATAATCATAACAAAGTTTACTACTTGAAGCTATGTAAAATGATATCATGTTTGATATATCACCATGAAGATGCAGGACCAATCTACATCAGGTAACTCTGCACAGAAGCTCTTCAATACATTATAAAGTAACAGCCTTCAAGATTCATAGCCTTGGCTCTTCAATTCCATCATATTCAATTATAATACACAAGTAATGCATGAAGCTTACTACCCTGAGGGTTTAAACCTCCTTTTATGGTCTTTTCAGTTTGAAAATAGTACCCGAGAAGGATGCATCTTCATTTCTCCACTTCTAAAGCTTCACCAGCACAGCAGCGCCAGGAACAGTTTGGGTGCAACTACAGAGTCAGTCAGGAGGATCATACAGACATTGGGAACGACATTCTCTGCATTTGCTAAGTAAACAAAATTACAGGGCTAGAAAAGACATCTAAAAACATACTGAACACAAACATCCCTTTCTTTGATAAAGGTATAACTAAGAAGTTGCTAAGCCTAAGAAAAATAATGATTGGTGCTACAGGCCCAACGCACCATCAACATCTCCAAAGCTTTATGGAGCCTTGGCAACAGCTGGGGAAGCACTGTTAGATATCTCCCAAAATCTTTTTTTTTTTCCTTTAAATACACTGAGTTGTGATGATCACTTATGTCCAACCCTGAATGATCCTGAAATTTCCTGAATCATCCAGCTATGCTAACCAGGATTAAAGAGAGACATTGCAATAGCAGCTCACCTTGACAGATGCTCAGTCTGATGGAGATATTCAGTAATACATGTCACAAGATCTTCACTTGGGTGCTTCGCTCAAAGGGGAAAAAATCCTATCATTAGCAGTGCTGTTGGAGTTACATGAGCTTGAACTGCACCCTTCAGAAACAAATCAGGTGTTCCCATCCATCAAGGGAAGCAGCAGCAATACCTTAGGGATAAATGGAACATCTCATCACAGTACCGTTGCCTGATTTCACACTTTTATTCATACAGAACTGGAAAACACTAGTTATGCAATAGTCTACGAACCTCTGAAAATAGATGTGGGATTTGAGAATGTATTTTGAGAAGTATAATTTTCTATGGGACAAGTGGCAAGCCCATCTGAGATGCAGCTGTTACAAGCTAATCCTTGAGTGGGTTCACATTTCCACTCTCCATGGTAATACAGTCTACACTGTGTTCAGGTGTATTTTTTTTATATATATTTTTTCATTTTTCTAAAATGAAACTCTACTACTTGCATGCTGCTAGAATAATTTAGTTCATAATGTATTTACAGATCTTATTCAGGCCCCTCAGTCTGACAATGCCACATCTTGATGTCTAATGTTAAATGATAACAACTTCATATTATTTAGCTGTCTACGAGTGCAAAATGTAACCACTGGCAGACTGCTTCCTCGAGCAAATGACCTTCTTCAAATCTGATATCATCTCAGTATGATCAGATTTTAGACATGAGCCAGAAATGAGATGCCTAATAACCACAAAAAGAAGATGTGCATGAATCAATACTTGTAGGACACAGACCTTTGTAACTACATCTGATCTTCTCTTGTCACTGCCACACATCTCACCACTGTTCTCCTACCACCTCCATTCACCTGCACCTTTTCCTCTAAACTGGCAGCTTCTGCTTGCTAGCACACAGTTTTGTTTCCCCTCAGGAGAACAGTGACAAAAAGGCAAAACCAAAAGACTGTAAAATATCTTTGCTCTCGCTTCTGTTGCAGTTACAGCCAACCTGGTTACAAGGCAACAATTATCTCTCTTCCAATATCTCTCCTTTCACACAGTTATAAAGGAATGTCCTGCAGATCTGAGAAGCTTCCTGGACACAAGCAGGAGCACTGCTCTGCAATAATCCACTCAGCACTAGAGCCATAGCACCATTTTAGCTGCTTTGAAGGCAATCAATGGATATGTCCAACAGCACAGTTTCCCTAGGGACACGATTGTCACTAATGAGCAGGAATATTGGTGTGATGCCATGTCCCCTTTTTCTGGGCTCTACTGCAGAGAGCATAGTCTAGAAAAAAAAAAAAAAAAGGACAGATCCATGATGTCCCTAAGTTCCAGCAACTCCTATTTGCCAATAAGCACCACTAGGGCAATAAGCTTTAATTTTCTCTAACTCATGAAGCAAATCAGGCTGGCCAATGTCCAACTTTAGAACAAGAGGAGTGTGACAGTAGCTCAGATCTCACTGGCTCCATCACAGAACATTGCACTACGCTAAACCTGCACTGTGCTGAACCAGAAAACTTGGTCTGGAGTTAGGACAGTGAATCAATTCTCTTAAAATTTCCTAGAACAACATAGCACAAAGGAAAAAAATAAATCTTCAATACAAACAAAAAAGAAACTCCTTCAGCTATATTAGAAGATTAAAGGCAGTCAATAGATTTTAAGAGTTTTAAATTATATGTAAAACGCTTCTGGCTTTTAGGCAATATTTGTCTATTGTTTTACAAGGTTAGGCATAAAAAGATGTTCAACTTAATTCTAACCCACTGTGGAAAGTCTTGCTGCAAGTTGAGTGGGTTGAGAAACAATTGACTTATTACAGAGCTTGAAAGAGCAAAAATGAAGGAAAGCTTCAAGTTATTATTAGGTTGCCAAAATTTGTGGACTCAACAGCGCCGATGGCAATCTATCATAATCCAATTTAAACCCAATTCATATCAATTTGAAGTGATTTCTTTCTCATATAAAACTAAATCAATGGAATCTTGAACTAAATTAATGAAAGTGTCTGTACAGGAAGTTGCATAGTTTTAACCTAATAAACTCTAAAAATGGTATTAAGAAAAGCAACACAGCTCATGTGAAAGCAAGAGGTAAGATGGTATGCTGATGAAAAACAATAACAGATACTCCATATAGACAGAGACTCATTTGATCAGTTTGCATCCAATCTGTTCTATTTTGGGATATGCAGTAGAGGACCTAACTACTATCCCTGTGCTTTGAAGTCGTTTTGCAAAACTCATTGACATTGATAAGGACAGCAGTAGTCCCTTGTTATTGATTGCTTCTGCCTATACATGTCCACGGGCAGGCTCCCAGTAATCTAATGCAAACCCAGTTTCTAAGAATAACTGGCTCAATAATGGATGAACCGTGACACACACACATTGTGTTTATTCACAGTCAAACCTCTGAAATTTCATCTGTAACTCAATTAGGCTGTTAAAATCTAATTGCATCAAGGCAAGGATTCGTTATTGGGCTTAATTCTTGCAAAGGCTGCCAATCCAGTCCTTACCTTCCTCTTCCACAGTTCTGGACTTCCTCCTGTACCAAGGCTTGCCATTCCCAGGAAATCTTCACAGATGATGGAATGGTGTAGTAGCATCCTCTCATTACTGAATTTCCATCCCAGATGGCTTGGCAGCAATGCTCCTCCAGGTCCTGCTGTCAGATAGGAGCTTCATCTGAATTACCTCCGTTCCAGGCTCCTGGACACCTTCCTGCCCTTCTTTCCTACACATAATGTCTTCTCCAGACTTTTGTTCTCACTATACTTCACCCCACTGAAGCATAATGGGGACAGCTGTCTTCACCATTAATGAGACAGGATGAACAGATGTGGGTGAAGGAGCCACTTGCTGTATGACTAGTAGTCTAAGTTCAGAACAGAGACACACAAATTACAGCACGCTCCAATATGTGGTAGACGCTCACAGCAGTTACTTCACATGCCCTTAGGTGTTTGCAAGTAAATCCACATCAGAGTGCATCAAGCCAATTGCTCTCATTGCTGAGCATGGATTTCTTGGTGCTTTAATTAATCTACCCACAGCATGAGCACCACTGTGTTTGATGCACATTCATTCTTGAAGAGCTTGGGCATATAATTACTACCATGAAACAAAGACTAATGGACTGATAGAAACAGTGGACTAGAAACATGCAGGAAAACAGGAAAGTAGAACTTTAGTGAGACAGACAAATCTAACTTGAACTCTTTCTGGCAGAACCTTTCATCACAGAAAGAAAATTATATATACACACATACATATTTCACTTTTTTTTTTTGTCTTCACTCATTTCCCTGAGTATCTCCCAAAGGTTCCGTGGGTTGAAAAATGACTCTCTTTAGTTTTAAGTTTTACCTGTAGTTGTATTTAAAAATTATGTCTAGTCATTTTTTTTTTATTTGTTGGCTTAAGAACACTTGGGGCAGATGGAAAAAGGAAAATCATAGTTTTCATTTGCTTTTGTTCTTGAAAAGCTAGTTTATGTACCCTATGCAGCAAGATGAAAAGCAAAAAAAGGAAAAAAATTAAATCACAGCAATAAAATATGTGGGCACTTCTCTGACTTGCCCAATAAATGTGCTATTCCAGATAAATGGGAAATGTGTATATTCTGTGTTAGTGTACTTCTTAAATATAAATGGCTTTCCCCCCTTCTTCTGAATTCTTCTACAGCAAGGCAGAGCCTTCCAGCTTGTTCTTGTGATATGGCTGCAAGCCTTTTCCTTCTCTGAATTTCAGGCTCTCCTGAAATCAGACAGCAGGAACGCAAGGTTTCTTGTAGTACTGATTTTGTTACTTCATGACTTTTGATCACACTTCTAATTGATGCTACTAGTATGCTGTGGTGTGTATTTTTCTAATAGAAAGAGGTGGTTAATATAGCACTGGTTTTGCAACAAAAATAAAGTCCGTTCCTACAGTTACGAGGAAAGTGATTGGTTTAAGCCAAACATGTTCATAGAAATTTGGGTCAAATTCGTAAAGCTACTAAAAAAGTTGAAAAAGTCAAATTAAACCTTAAGTAGATACACATATGAGAGAGGATTATCAAGAAACACAACCCTATGATGATATGCTCACTGTTTGAATTATAGCATTTTTTTTCAGTCATATCTCTGTATTTAGACTCAACAATATAAAGCTGTGTTTAAAAAAAAAAAAAAAGCCAACAAAAAAAAGGGAAAACTCAAACTCTGGTCTCTGAGTCAGATTAAATACCTGTGCCCTGTACATTTTAAGCCAGAGGGTAATAACTAACAGGATATTCAAAGATCTCATCTACTTATAACTACTTGAGGTTTTCCCCTTTGCTCAGAGAAATATTTACTGAATCTGTGACAAGCTGATTTCAGGCCAGCTACTGGGACCTCATCTGGAATGTGCTAATTGGAAAGGAACGTGTATACAAGCGTCCCAAAACCCAGATGATTGCCTTGATCAGCAGGCTATGTAATTAGGGCTTTGTTTCTGAGGTTTCATGATAATTTGGAACTTAGTGGTGGATTGTTCTCTCCAATAAAGAAGAAAAATAAATGTGGAAAACTCAGCACTGTATTACACATGGAATTCTTATTTTCCAGCCAAATCTATCTACATTTGCTTTGCTGTGGCTAGCAAAATCTTTACTTTTCTTAAGAAATACTTTTGCTTCATTTTAAAGGAAATAAGGCAACGTTTTCACACTCATCAATGCCCTACAGAAATCCAGACATTTGCTGGAGAATTAAAAAGAAAAAGAGAAGAGGCACAAACGAACAAAAGAAGTCAAGCTATCATGAGGATTCTTAGGTACATCTCAGAGAACAGAATCGGCACAAATGGGAATAAACAAACCCTTCAGTGTGGCAGGTCCTTCAAAAGATTTGCCACCTCTGATTTCCATTGACAAACCCGTGTGGGTCTCCTCCCCGTGTTCAGCGCCGCAGTCAAATCCCAACTGAATACACCATTTAAGAAAGAGCTGTTGTCAGCTGCCAATCAACACAAGTTCTGCTCTACCGTCTATTCAATTTATTCTCTAAGAAGGGCCTCTGCTGTAGCTGGCCTGCTTACTGATATATTTTTGTTGTGCTGTGGCAGCCTGGTTTTGCAGCCCTGCTCCCAGCCCTCGATGAAGCCGTTGCAGCCCGGGCACACGCAATACGAGGGTTTCTGTGGCTGTTCCAGAGCTATTCATTATTGTCATCATTTCAGCACACTGTGCTGCTGTTACTGCGGGCTGCCAACTATTGTTTTTCATGTGCATAGATTTTATGCCTAAAGAAAGACACCTACTATTGTTATTTAATAAAATGACTACAATAATACTACCTTACATTTATATAAATCCCCTTTCGCCCAAGAGCCTTAAAATACTTTATGAATTTTTTTTTTTCCTTGGATAGAATGCTACAGATTGTTCCACCTGCCACTGAAAAAACAGCTCCTTGTAACATGCATCATATCTGCTTAATGGTACAAAGCAGCACTACACCATTTTGGACATGTCTATATGACTACATCAGTTACAGAAGAGAGCATCACAAGCACCCTGGTGTGGAAGCACAGCAAGGCAATGCTGGAAGGTATCAGTATGGACCAATTTGCTGCTCCTGTGCTTACTGCCACTAAGGAAATAGGGCCACGGGGCTGCTGACCCACAAAAAGTAGATTTAAAGGGAAGTCTGAGGTACTGCTTGTAAAAAGGGATGAAAGGAACTCATCCTAAAGAAGAAAAAAAGAACTAAAGAAAGCAGTGTCTGTGTTGCTAGAGGTGGATTCTTAATCATGATTATATCCCAAAAGCCTAAACACTCAAACAAGAAAGGCACCAAGCTTGAATTTAAAGATCCATGGAAGAAGCAGGTGACCTGCTTGGCATAAATGTAAACTAAAATCACTCTTCTTATCTCTCTAGGTCCCAAATAAAGGGAGGTCCTGACATTGTGAGAACTTCTGTATTCAATTCCATGGCCAACGAACCTAATGGCTTATGGTAAGGTTTTTACTTTCACATAACCAGACTTATCCCTTTCAAGTGCTTTGATTTAGAGGTGTGACAGCACCAAGTATTACAATTTCTCATAAAATCTGTAGTGAAGCCTGAAGAGGGAAGGGTGAAGAAACAGGATCATGTTATTACCACAAAAGATACTGAAACACTATGCAGCAAAGCCTACTTTGTCCATGCTCCTCATCATTTACTGTTATAATATCAGCTATTTCTTGGGAGACTCACTGGCACTGTGACACACTGTGCCTTTGAAAATGCTGCTCACCTATGAAATAAACACAGGGCTTCATAAGCTTAACTGTAAAATTAAATTTGCAGTGCTTTCCACCCAAACTCCTTCTGTACCTAATGAATAGAAAAAGAAGTATTTTTGTAAGTATATGTCCAGTGTGAACCCTTGAAGCTCTATATGCACATCAAGGACAGCAACGACCCTAAGTTTGTCTGAATCTGTTCTTGTTGAAAAAGGCTGTTACAGTATTGGCCCCGTTCTTATCTCTTGAAGACAGTAGCCCAAATTCTTTCCTGTTATACAAGTCCAATCTCACATTGATTTCAATAGGTTTCAGTGGAATAACTGAAAAGAGAATTTGGCCCGTAATCTCTGACTTTATCATATAACTAGTAAGTGCTTGGCTAAGATTAGATTTAAAGATAGCCCAGGGATAATTCAAGGACTTGAGAACCTTTACTGACACCAAAGCTCCTGCCTTTGGGGAAAACACAGAACAAAGTGCCTTTAAAGCACTATATTCCTCAAATGGGGGGAAACTCTTAACTAATATGCTAACTGATGTTTCTCTTCCTCCATCAGTAAGACAACTAAGAGGGAATACTTATGTTCTAGAAGAGGATTTGTTTTTACCTTTTCTGAAGGTTTCTTTGAAAAATTTATATGTGGGCATACTTGATTGCCTTGGCAAAGGGAATACTTTTTGCTTTTTTTTTAATCCTACATACAATATAATTGGAAACAGCAAGTTCCACCACACAGGTTTATCTACCAAGATTTTCTTTTGACTTAACCTTTGAGTTGGTTGCCTAAATACATGGGTTTAGTTTCTGTTGCAGGCTGCTCTGTGCTACAAGTTAGTCTATGAGATGAGGGGTTAGACTTTTTCAAAGCTTGAGTTGAGTACACAAGGCAGACTCCTAGAGCCCCTTGACCTTCAATACTAGCAGTGACAACAAGTTCAAATTCTTGTTCATGATGAAGGAGGTGGCTTATTAGCCTCTGTTCCACACACCGGTCTTCCTCCCTTAAGCTGGCCTCAGACTTGTGAGTTTCCAAGAATCAGTCTCCTAAAGCAGAAGTCACCAACTAAAAAGGGCTTGATTGGATTTCACAGCAATGTGGCTGCTTGCTGCTGGCTTTGTGGAGACAAGCACACCACTTTTCATGCTAAAAACAAAACAAAAACAGAAAAGAAAGTCACTCTCTGAATTCTATAATTGTAGCACTTGGTTTCTTTTACAAAATATTACAAGGCAAGAAAAACAACTGTGATTTCTACCTATCCTGAATGAGAAGGTCAAGAAAAATCACAGCCACGTTTCCAAATTATAGAAAGATTTTCATCTTAGTGGTTGGAGCACAATTTTATTCATGAAGTAACCAAACAGTGTCTTGGCCAAACAGCCTCGAACCCTTGATGTAAAGGTAACCAAGAAATTAAATGCAATTGATAATTTTGCAATCATTTTTCTAATAAAATAACACTTGAAGGCCAACAAGCCCCAGGAGTAACAGGTAACTCATGGCCACTTTTGCATGTTTTTCTGGTTTTTAGATTTTTTTGTCTAAATTCCACTTCTGGAAAAGAAAATCCACCCCTGCAGAAATGTATCTTATGCAGAATACTGCTGGAAGCTTTCAGCTTGCAGAAGCCCCAGCCCTGTTCTCTCACCGCTCTCCAGAGAAGGCACAGATCAGTGCCACAGGACCAACCACCAGCTGAAGGTCCCCTGCTCCCTTTCTCATTTCAATTTCTAATCTCAAGGCTGTACTAAGAGGCCTGATACAATCAGCAAAGAGCTGTAGCTGTTAGATATGCCACAGCCAACTTGTTCCTTACTGCCCCTCTGCCTGAGGTTATCACCTTCTCAGAAGAACATTTCGGACCTGCTTTATAGTCAAGCACTTCAGTTTAGATCCATCATCACTGGCTGACTTTGCCTTCAGGGTCATGTCCTGACCCTGGTGGAAACAGTAGCATATGGGCCAGTAACAACAAGCAAATAGTGATGGTTTAGTTCACCACAGACACGACCTAGGCAAAAGTGTCTCAGCTCTGCTAGGCTTTGTTACCATCTTTAAGTTACACCATCAAAAACTAAATAAAGAGGTAATACCTGTCTGCAGCTCTCCCTGCACTCTTAACCCATCCTTCCTTTCTTCTCCAAGCTTAGATCAGTCAGTAATACCTGTTAATATCATAGGGAGAGGGAACATTTCCGTGTCTTCTTTGCTAACTGGTTGAGCAGCAGAATATATCTACTTATTTTACAGTGGTGTGGTATGGACTCTGAGAGCTAATTCTAAAAACAATTTCCACAAAAATAAAACAATTCCAACTTAGCCCCGTATGCAATATCAGACTTGCTGCACAATTACAGAGGACTAGACTCTGCCAACGCTGTTAAATTGAGAACCTCCCTTTTCCTGGCTCTCTGCTGCTGGACAGCTTATGTCCCCACTGCTTTGCCTCCATCTGTGCTAACAACAGAATCCTTTTTGATTAAAATGTTGCTGAGTTATATTGTGAAAGTTCATTTGAACTGTGCACTTGCTTCACTTAGAAAGACTTTCTTCCCATTTGGATGCAAGATACAAGCATTTGAAAGTTATGCCTCCAACCTGAGTTATTTCAGTGAGAGGGAGAAAAATGAGATCTTTTAATTAACGTACAGTTTGTCAAGGAAGTGGAAAATTTAAGCTCTGCAATAGGCTTTTCCTGTTGTGTGTATACATATTGGCTGTTGGGTTTTCTAAACAGAGATAGTCAAACAACATTTCTGAAAGAGTGCCTGGAGGAAAGGGCAAGTGGGGAATATCCAATCACAGGGATGTGATTCAGATTTCAGAGCTTTCAGAAATACAGAAAAAAAATAAGGTCTCAAGAACAATTTGCTTAAATGAGACACAGAAGGAATGATAACAAAGTAGGAGCTGAGGTCCTAAACACTGAAACTGGACTCCATACAAAACCCATCTCTTTTTTTTTTTTTTTTCTAAATGGTTTTAAATTGTTTTTAATTGTTTTTTAAAAAAAGTTTTTAAAATGTATAGAATTATAGAATGTCTGGACTGGAATGGACTTCCAAAGGTCATCTAGTCCAACCCCCCCTGCCATAAGTTTTCCTGTGTTCTCAGACAGATTGACAATTGCATGGTCATTCAAGTTTCTGATGAAAACATGCCAACTGCAAAGTCACATTTAGCTGGGTTTTCCAGCAGTTCAGAAACATACCTTATGTCACAGCAAAGACTGTGAAGTCTGTTTCCCAATTAAAGGAGGAAGAATAAAAACGTAACATATTAAAGAAGAGATTAATAAGGAAATTACCAGAGGAAATTAAGATAAATTAGTAATTAATTAGACTGTAATTAGGAGATAATTAAGTAAATTAAGGAAATTAGGAGGTACATTATACGTTCTTGCTAAAACAATAGTTTTAGTTCAAGATTTAATGTCATTAAGCACTTTTCTAATTCTCAGGGACACATTTCAGGTTTTGAAGCACTGAAGTTTGCATTTTCAGGTGGGTCTTCAGCCTAAAGACTGTCTCTGTGTTCAGGAATAATGGAATCAAAGAAAAGATGGATTCGCTTCTTAGGAAGTGTTCAAATTTTTGGAAATGATTCAATTCCTTCAATGAAAAAAAAGATTGGGTCCGAGTCCGTGGTTGAAGTCTCTTTAGGAAGTGGAACAAGAACTCAGTACTTTGTATCAATCTCCCTGAATGAAGAGAATACTAATGCAGGAGATGGCCACAAAGAGAAAACATTAGGATTCTTGACATTTTCAAGTACCAGAATGTGCTCATGCTTGAAGTGAGTTTCAGGGAGAGACCCAGACTAGTTGTTACTTTATCTCAACTGCTCCTTGCATAGATACTTTCAGGAAAGGTTACTTAGCAGGTTGACAGAAAGCACGTTGGGCAGGTTTCACAGGTATTGCAAGAACAGAAGTACTCTCTCTAATATCCAAACATTTACTAATAAAAAAAGTAGGATCCTGTTTATTTTCACTGGTCTCCAGAGGTCCAGTGCCACTCAGATCCAACAATTACTCCAAACATGCATTATTTAGTATGTTACAGTTCAGCCCAGGTACAGCTAGAACAAGCATTACGTACAGTTCAGAGCTTGTGGGTCTAGTCAGCTATGCTTCTACATCCAGTTCTCACCCTTCTGCAAAACACAACACTGTACACGGAGGGGGAAAAGGTCTGTTTGTAACAACTACATGACCTTGTACTTAAGCTATTCCAAAGAAATCTGTTTTCCAGCACGCTAAACCAGGAATACATTCAGGATTTAAATTATAAGGCTTAAATTAGCCTCTCTGCCTGGTATTCCCATTCTGATACAATTTCTTCTTAGACTGTAAAGCTGCAGAGCTAAAGCCTGATTAAGAAAAAAGAGCATACTCTACTTTCTCTATGACAAAATACCTCTTTCTTCATTGAGTTTAAACTTCCAATTGTGTCTGAAAACTGATGTCAGGAAACTGCTGAGCTTCTGTTCAGGCAGTGAGCAGTATCTTTATATTCGCTAGGCTCAGAGCCACAAACTAGCATCACAAAAACTATCTCCATTGCTGCTAAAGAGGACTAAGTATTTTATGGGATGTTTCTGGGAGGAATCCTTGGACAGGAGTCTACAACAGCTTTCATGACGGAATAGAGGCAAATGTCTTCCTTTTGTTCTATGACTTTGTTTCCTCTCTTCCTTTCATCAGAAGTCTGAAGTACATCAAAATATATACAAGACATAAACATTAATAATCTTTTGTTTATGTGGTATTAATTACCTGGATGGAAAATGCACTTCCCAAAGAAATTTGTCTAGGAGCCATGGGAATTAGCCACTAGAACACAATCATCCTCTAAATAAATATAACTCCACAGCAATAAATAGCAGCAGCATGCAGTACAGTAGAACAGGAGGAGTAGAATAATATGTTCTATTGTAAATCACTGTGCATGGGAATTTAGGCAGGCATAATACAATTACCCAAATGGAGGTCAAATGCAATTTCACAGGGTGAATAGCAGACTATGACCATGTATCTGTTTAATTTTTTTTTAATTTCAGAATGATCCAGCCATTATTTAACATTTGGAAATATCTTTCATTTTTCATATGCTATTCTGATGAATGCAATTAATTAATTTAGCAGACGATTGCAATTTGCATAATTTTCACAAGGAACACTTCACTTAATATTTGGAGGTTTTTATTCTGGTCCCCACACTCAAACTAAAAAGAGAATGATGCAAAGTGAACAGAGACTGTTATGAATAACACCCATCTGAGATCACCTCAAAACACTACCTACCATAACCTGGAATAGGTAAATGTGCTGGAGAGGGACAGTACTATAAAATACAGGTAACAGAGATATGACATTACATTTCTTCTTCTAATTAAATATATATACATATGAGGAAAACTTCGGAGACATATGACTTGCCTATAAATCTTCCATCTGAAGTAAGAAACAAAACAAATTAAAATGGAAGAGTCCAAGATACCAATGATGTCAACAAGAGTTCTGTTTTGTGATCAGTCTCAAGTTGGGTCTTAAAAAAATTAAGATCTTGCTCTTTAAGTTCTTCTTCATGCTTTTTAGCTATTATTTACTACCTGCGTGCCTTGCCACTTTTTGATATTAAGAGTTTTATTATTCTCACTTTCCTTGAAGATCTTGGCTCTGTAATAAAAACAAACAAAATAGCCAAGCTTTTTCAAAGTGTGAGATTTCATCACCATGTAGCAAGCCAGAAGAAGAACCCTAATTGGAGGTGCTGGGGAAAGTTTTACCTTTCAGACACTGCAAACAAATCAACATTTATGAAAATATTTCTATCACTTCACTGCCCAGCTTCTGTGTTAGCTTCCAATACAAACTTTAAAAAGAAAAATTTTTAAAAAATCATTATTTTTGAGGATGAGACTGTTTAACCTGCCTTTCAGAGGCCTCACATACCTACCAGAAGCATGGTATCCAAAGACCACACTCAAGACAAATAGTTACAACTTGCAAAATGTAACGCTTATCACAGAAAGTTATATAAACAGTTCATCATCCTAAAAACCTGTAGTACTACCCCCATAAATACAGTGTTTAATTAATGAGACACTGGGTTGGATCAATGCTAGCTCTTCCTGACAGTTCTGCTGCACACCTGTCTCATTTTGTTAGTTTAATGAACTTGTTCCCAGCTTAATCCCACAAGTACGCTGTGGTCTCTGCCTTAAAAAAAGAAATTAAAAATGTGATTCAGCTGATACAGATTTTAGACCCACTCATCTATGCAATACTGAGTGACTTCTTTTGGCCAGGGATCAGCAATGAGCAATGTGAAGCAACTTTTTTTCCACTGCAATGCTTTTCCCTTGTGAAAACTGGCAACTATTTTAAAATACCGCTCAATTTCGTTAAAGAAGTTCCTTGAAAAATATCCACTATGCTCACCAGCTATTCCCTGGGTAGGGGTGTATATGCTGTACCCCTGAAAAACAATTAAGACAGACCAGTGATACACAGATGTGTCTGGCTGCCTTGTTTTCTGAGGCTGTCCCAGAATTAAAGATTTTTTCCTCTGTCTGCGTGCAGACGGATAACATCACTGGAGTCACAAGTCTACAAATAAGAGGTGAACTTGGCAGCATCAACACTGAAACCATAGGGTAAAATTCATGTTTACTGTACGTAGCCCAATTGTTCAAAGACCTGAGCACGCTGGCACCAATCCAGTGAAGCACTTAGAGGATGGCTGGGATCCTGGAGTGCTGACAGCTCACCCCGTGTCTCGGGGCTTTGCTGAACTGGGACCTGAGAACCAAGCACCTCACAGGGCAGAACCCATGCCAGACTAGTGGACCAGGCACTTGGCCATCATCCTTGCTCTTAAAGGATTGGTACTTTCTGAGAGTAGTGACAGGGGCACTCTACTCAGAGGAAACTGTGGTATGCCAGGGAAACATCAAGGAAATCCTATCACGAAATCTTCACTGGAGTCAATGGAGGTTTTACTTTCAGCACAGATGCTATGTCACATGGTCACCCTGACTACCTTTTTTTTTTCTCTTTTTAATTTTCCTTTTTTTTATTTAAAGCATTTCACATTCATAAATAATAGCATAAGCAGGGCTTTGGCCACTGAAGGAGAAGTTGGTGTCTGAAAAAAAGAAAGTTTGACTACTGAACTGCTTAAACTTTTAACTTTTTTTAGAGGCTTACTTATGAGATCCTGTGATGTTTATTCTGCAGTGGTCAGAGTGAAGCAAGCACCTAAAGCACCTAGATACATGCCTGGCTTCTTTAAGGTTTTGATTAGTAACAGCCTGCCTCCAAGTTTTAAAGTTTTCAGAGTTTTAATCTTTTAAATACAATTTGGAATACTGCATTTAAGAGTATGCATAATTTTGAGACTGAAAATATTTGGAAGAATGTTTACTAATGGTGTGAGTAATAACAGATTTATCTACTAGTTTATCAAGATGTGCATGGGCTGATGTGAGATAGGAAAATGATTTGATGACCTCAGGAGCAGAGGGCCCATATCAATAATTTTGAAATTTCTAAAGCCCTGAGGGAACTTTCTCATTACATACACAAGAAGAATCCTCCCAGGATTTCTTTCCCCACTCACATTTCATGTGTTTGGTTTTAGTTTTTTTAAAAAATTTAGAACATTCATCAAATCTTTTGACATTTAGAATCAGGCTTTTCTACAAGACAAACAAGTAGAGATTCCAAGCTAAAGCCCTGTATAATAGTTGCACACTTTCTCATCTTGATCCTGATAACTTGCTAGTAGTAAACCACCTGAGAGATGCAAAGGAATGGTAATCTGAAAACAAAGAATGATGGGAAACAGAAGATTTCCTAACAGCAGAGAAATAGCAAACGTGATTGGTTTCTTAATTTCAGATAATGTTTCCATAGGAACTCATAGAAAACAGTAATTCCTTTAGTGTATTTCTAAGGACGAAACTGGACAAAAAAAAATCACTCCATGAGTAAAGTCAATGTCTTCAATCTCTTGCTTTAGGGTCTCCCCTTATTCTTGTGTGACTTTTTTCTGCTGTATGTAAATAAATCAGGGTTTTGTTCTGAAAACCTGCTGTATTTGCAGTGATTTGCTCTCCTGATTTCCCTCCTACATATTAGTCTGCCTCTTCATCAGTAAATCATTGTTAATTTTCCTTCTACTTCTGTTTTTCAAAAGGTCTCCTCTAAATCCACTACTTGTGAATAAATGAGATCCTCACCCCCTAGTCTTCATGCTAATGATTTAAAATCTAACTTGTCAACCCTAACACAGCTCTATTAATTAATTTTTCAGCCTGTCCCATTATGATCCTTATGTAGCTAATAGCCATTATATTTTAAAAAAACAAACAAACCAACCCACAAAAATAAACCCACAAAACAAACAAACAAAAAAAATCCAAACAACCCACACCTGGTAGCAAAAGAAATTACAACGTGGGTTTGGGTGCCAAATCCACAGCTTATACACTGCCTGCTTATGCAGGTTTGCTATAACACCATTAGAGGATCTGCACCCTGTTCTCTACTTCAATAATTTCTCTTTAATCTTTAAACGCATAAGTAACCATGAAGTTTAAAGGGTTCTGCCTCTTTTTTCTTGGCTTCTTTAAGTGTAACTTTCAAATACAACCAATATGTGGAGCCAATGTGTATTTTTGATAGAAGACAGAATGACTTTCTGATTTTTTTTACCCTCAGTCCCACATCCTCCTCTTGTCATCCTCATACCTTTGCCTGCACTCCTACACATATCTGAACAGGAGTTATGAGACAGCCCCAAAAATTACTTCTAGAGGAATTTCCTGCCTTTTGGACTGAAATACTGAGAAAAAAAACACTTCCATCCTCTAAATATAATGACGTTAGAAGAGAATTCTTCCTTTTATCATTTTTTAGTAAGGCTGACCATTTGCATATGATTTTTAAAATTCCCCTCACCTTCCAAACACAGACAGGGTGTAAAACTATAGAGGTTTTTTTTCCTCCATCAGATGGCTTATTGTCAGATGCTCCACAAAATCCACACCCATCTCTCTAAATGGCCAGGATATGAAAATAAAGTTTTAAATTCCTTCCCCTGGTGACACCTCTTACTGCAACACAATGATTTGTTTTCTTTCATCTTGGGCTAATAATGAACTGCAAATAGAAATTATTTGTGAAAATACAATTGCTCAGAGGTTGTATAAAAGACACCCCGGAGTGGCAGGAATGGGGTGAGCACAGAAGGATGTACCCTATGCAGCACAACAGAGAACTTCAGCCTAGAGGAAAGGGAGCACTGATGGTTTCCATTATTTTGTCAGTCATTTCCAACACTGTTGGCATAACAGTGAGCCACTGACTTACCTGCAGACAGAAGCCTAATAGCCACACAACTTCTTTATCTATGAGAAGAAACAAAATGAGAGAGAGACATATACAAAGAAAAAAAAAAAGCAGCTGAATTATGACATGCTACAAGGCTGCACATCACCCTTCCCTTGTTTCCTACAGACTAATTTCCACCATCCTACAGGCCACAGCTAGGCTAGTACTGTGCAGAGACAGGGCTGCCTCCCTTGACTCAGAACCTGAGCTTTATGTCATCTTGATTTAAGCATTTCAATTTAAAAAGAGAAAACATGGTGTATGGTAAACTGTTAACTTTCATTTCCTCCTATAAAAAATGCAAAAGCTTATTAAAAAATTCTCATTCTGCTCCAGAGCCCTGAAACTAAATCATTGATTTCATAATCTTTAAATTTTAATTAAAACTAAACTCTTGCAAAACAAATTAGAAATACATAAATATCATGTGTTAAGAATACCAAAGGATTGTTCTGACAAGGTACCATGTCAGTCCCCCTGTCTCTGTGGATGCAGCAGAGTACACAAATGTGTTTTGAGGTTTCCTCAGTCCTAGCTTCAGTTCATGATCAAAGAAGCTTGTCAAATAAATGTCATAGAATTGTCACTGCACTGAAAATGAACATAATATTTTTTTTACAAAATTATTTTCCACAAAAAAAAAAATCAAGCCCTGTTACCCTGTGTGTTGCATTTAGCAGGTTCCCTGTGGCTGGCTTTTGTGGTGAGGATAATGCCCCGCGGGGTGTTCCACCAGCCTCCACCATGATAAATGCCAGGACAGTCTGCCATGGGAATAATGAAAACACTTTTTTCCTTCACAGTCCATTTGTCAAGTTTCCACTGTTATCTATCTGAAAAAAAAAAAAAAAAGAAAACTGAAGATTATTTTAAGTGTAAAATGTTTTCACTGGCATATTTCACAACTCTGCATTCAGAGTGATTACAGTTTTTGAACTGCTTTACAGAATTAAAAGGAAAAACACTCAGAAAAGTTGTAATTGTTAACTCAAAAAATACTAGTAAACTTGCACAAGGCTGAAAGTTCAGTGAAAACTGGCACTGTAAACAGTCACATAGTACCTTCATGCAGATCAGAAGCCTAAATGATGTTAAGGGACCTTTCCCCAACAGGAAAATCACACTCAAGGTAACATAATTTTTGCAGTCAGCGCTGCTGATTAGTCAAATCTGGGCATGGAAAGAAACCTTTGCAAGTCTGAAGCTGTGGAAATGATGGTTTGTGTTTATTGTCCTAGTTTCCTTTGTTAGTAAAACCTAGGGGGTTTTGTTTTGTTTTGTTTTAAAAAAAGGTGAATATTTAGCTATAAAGTTACAGAATAAAGTGATTGTAAACAAAGTATACAGACAAATGATACTAGCAAAAAGCATTCCAAGGCAACTTTCACCAGCTCCCTTCACTATTAGAAGATCCTAATTTTCAGGCTCTTCTTCTACTTGCTTGAACATTTTCTAATTTCTATAGGGAAGGCTCATTCCACTTAGTCCCCAGTCTTTACTTGGGAGAATTTACCTTGTGCTGATTATTTAAAAAAAAATTTAGAGTGCTTTAGCAAAAAAATACCAAACTATTTCCAAGACTAAATGAGGGTGAAATACTCTTTTAAATATATGATGAATTTTGTAGCAACTTCCATAAAAAGATACAGCATTGCCAGTTTTGCAGCAGGGACCTGAAATTCACGTGGGATTGTCTCTTGCTACAAGGACTTGTCTTTTGCTGGAGAGGGGAAAAAGCAAATGCTAAAGCCATGCTAAGACTTTGATCACACTTTGCATGGGCTCAGCATTTTGGCAGATGAGTTCTCTGAAGAGCCCATCTGTGCTGACCTGCTCCAAAGCAGGGCTGCACGGACCGTGTGGAATTTCATCGGTAGCTGCGGCAGCTAGATGCCACTGTGGCACAAAGCACTGGAACTGAAAGCAAAGAGCCTTTCTCCTTCCCTGCTCACTGCCTGCCAGGCACAGAAGAGGAAGCTGCAAGCAGCCAAACTTACACACAGCCAGGACCAGGGGCTGGACGGGTTCAGAAGGCTTCATACATGGAAGGGTCAGGATACAAGAGTGGGCCCTGCTGGGGAGGAATGAGAGAAGGAGTTAAGCTCAAGAAAATACTGAAAAAATAAGCTAGGACTCTGGGGAAAGACTTAAAAAATAAAGTGAGCAGGAGCCAGGGAGTGGCACATGATATTGTGATTTCATATTGCAAAGGATAGAGGCAGAAAAGGCAGAAGAAATCAGGTCTGAGTCCATCACTCTTGTTTCTCTACAGCTAGGAACAGAAGCTGAGAAACTGGGTGTTAAACATTTGTGTGCTGACAGTTTGCTACCTTAATGACAGAGAGATACATCCTGTGGATCTTGATGGTGATTAGACACAATCATTCTGCTGAATATTTAAATTTCCAAAATCTGCATGGAGAATGAGAGTTTTAAAACAAAAATGCAAGCCAAACCTAAGGACACTGGTCGTTCCCACAGCATTCCTGATAAAAACAATACTTCCTTCACTTACGTTGCTCTCTATTGCAAAGAATCATTTGCATCATAAAGCTGTGTAATGTATTATATGATTTCTTAAATGAACAATAAAAGTCTTGAGCCTGCTGTGATAAAAATTTCTCTATAGAGATCTATGAGGCACATGTGAGGAACAACAAAAGAAGAAACTCTACAACACAACTTAATTCTGTGAAACACGAAGTTGTATCATGATGATGACTGAAAAGAACCTGAAAAGCTCCCTTTACACTATGCAAAACAATGTTAGCCTGTGACAAATATGTCCCTGAAGAGAAATTAAACATCTTGTCTTAGAGCTGCTGCCATAGCCTGAACTTCTTGGAATTACTATTTGATTGAGGGAGAGAACTCTAGTTGCTTTATAAAGCTAAGTCACTCAACAACAGTACTCTTCCATTTGTCCTTGACAGCTGCATTTTTTTTAATGACACTTATTTGCTTGGATTTAAAAGTTTCAGTCCTTATTACTGCAGATCCATAAGAATGACAAAAAAAAAAAAAAAAGCACAATAGAAATTTTCAGAAACTGAAGACATGGAGTCTGATGATTTCTGTGGAATTGAAATTTTTTTAAATGATGGAGGGTCCTCAGCTACCACTGGGACGGTGCCTCTGCCTCTCCACCAGCACCTCCAGCCTTGTTTGTTCCCATTTGCAGGCAGGGTGTTGCCTAGTTAGCAGCTCACCATCGTGGAAGGGGTGGTTGACCCCTTGAAAATTATGGTTATGGGGGGTAAAGAAAACCACCCTATACACAGATACTACAGACAGAACACTCTTGAGAGGCAGGAGAACCAGATTCAGCCCCCTGCTGCAGCTGGGGCAATACAGAGATCATGTATTTCCCACCCCTTGGACAAACCCAGGAAAGCTTTCCTGATCAACGTTCTGCTCTCTGACCTGGTGCAATCCCTCAGAAACAAGGTTGCCTAGCAGGAGTTTTCTGATGGAAAAACATTGTCAAAAAAAAACCCTTCAGTGGAAGGAACTGTATTGGGTTTTTCAGGTTTGTTCCAAGAATTTTTTTGCTGCAGAACATGTTCTGCTGCCCACATCAACCAGCCTCACCATTATTAATGCTTTGCAGAGACCTTGAAATCTCATTCTGATATACGGCTACTTCAGACTCTGCTTCTTCCTACCCCATTATAAACTTGACCTTAATTAACCCTCTTAGTGAAATGGAGTTTGTTGACTCTCAAGGACAGTCTGATTGAAAAACAATGTTGCAGTGTCACTCAAAAGCTAAAGTAAGGCTGCCTTATAAAGGGATTTGTACTAATAACCCTTGAATATTAATAGCCTCTTATGCTATGTGATTTATATAAACTTATCTATATAAGCTCAAATTGAGCTCTGCCTTTCTCAGACTTTAGAAAAGTCTACGTTCTCTTCAGTGCAACCTACTTCTCTTTGTCAATCACCATCAATTTTGAAAAAAAAAAAAAAACAAAACCAAACATGCTTAAATGTAGATCTAAAATCAAATATGGCAGATTAATTTCACCAGCTGTAAATCAAAACACTCCCTGTCAAACTAGGATACCAGTTAACACAGTAACTTCTCCTGTGACTTCCTAAAGGAAATGTTTGCTCCCTCCCACTTTAAATAGTTTTACAGAGAACAAATAGATGGTGCAGATCCTAAGGCCAGATAATTTAATTTTAAAATCTTCAATGGAAGAATTGAGTGTGGCAATGATCACAGCTGCCCTGTGTAATTTGAAGGTCCTGGACATGCTCAGGGCTGGTGGTGAGAATGGTCTGTATTAGCACCCTACCTGTATGCTGCAAGTATGGCACAGGATAACTTAACAGCACCTCATCTTTTAAAATTCACTTTAAAGAGAGCATATGCTTTCTTGTGAAAACAATTTGGACCATTCAAGAAAAAATTGCTTTCTTTCTCCAGAGTTTAAAGGTATAGGCTTCAGAGCTGATGGTCACACATTATTTGCCCTTACACCTCTCTGTGCCAGTCTTCACTTTCAAGAGCTATAACGAGCTGTAATTATTTTTCAGACTATTTAGGGACTGAACAAGGATTATGAGTTAGTTTAACAATGAAAATGTTCATACAGAGCATGTAAGTAGCTGAAGTTATAAAAAAATCCAACTGATTTTTTCTGAATGGTAGGGTTTTTTTTTTCCCTCCATAAATTACAAACTGTTTTATGGATGTACAGTACATTTATTACCTTCTCATGAAGTACATTTTCTCCTCTTTGGTTCTGAGTAACAGTATGCATATATAGCACTAATGCCAAACAAGAGAATTTAAGACATTTACGTACCAGGGAACCAAAAATAAAAGCTATTATTTACCAGTGGGTTAGTGTGCAAGCATTTCCCAGTAGTTGGCACCGTACCTGAAATTTGCAGAACCTTAGATTTTTCACCCAGGTCCAGAGTATTTTTCATTCAATTTATTTTTCTACTACCATGCTGACATATTTAAGTAAAACCCCAAATATCTGAAAACTGTGTCCACTACAAAGCATGTGCTAGCATGTAAAGACTGGAACCTCAAAGGTTGATGAGGGAGATACTCACTCCCCAGCACCTAAGCAGGTGACTCGGCAATGCTTTGTGTCAGAAGTTTCTAGTCTTTGCAGCAAAGCCTGGGGGATGCTGGTCAATACTCCACATTCAGGAGGGGCTCAGAGTGCACAACCTATGCACATCCAGTCCTCCTCCTAGTGTTCCTCCATCACGAATTGCATGGACTAGCAAAAGTGGCTCAAAAGCATCCAAACTTCTCACCTGCCCTCTTGCAGAGACTCCTTTTCCCTTATGGATACAGTAGAGAGAAAGAAAATTCATAACACCTTTTTGTGTAAGATCCAGTAAAGTAGTGAGAGCATTTTGCTCTGCAGAGTACCTGGGGACCACCAATGACTGTCAGTCCCTCTTTCCTTCACCTGTCATTAGGGTGTTCAGTTGTTCAAAAATAATTATATTGGAGTTTTGTCTTATATGCCTACTAATACAAACTAAATTTACTTTAAAAATTATTAAAATACATTAGATAGTAGTTTGCTCAAGTTACATTAACAGAGACAGAATTACGTATTGCTAGAAGGGGAAGAACTCTAAAATATGAAGCCAGATGCTGTAACTAGTTTACAGTAAAATGTTAGAGAGGTTTAAAAGCATCTCTGTGCCTACCTGTCACTGCAAAATTAGTAATTCTTTGTCCAAGTCACACAGCACAACATTTGAATTTTTTTCCTCTGCTATCAAAGTTGCATGATATGACCACAACACACAATTAAAAAAAACCTAACTGTTCCTCCTCCTTCTCCCTTGAAGCTCTTCCGGATTTTATCTGTTCACAGTAGCCCTGCAAAATTATTTAAGATTAAATAATAACTTTACCTACAGACTATGAAATTTTCAGCTGTCAGAATAAGCCTCCATAAAGTTTCTTCTGAATGAAATTGTTTTAATCCTATCAACAAGTCACCTTCACTGCTCTTCTGACTGCCATATTCAGTACAAAATAGTTTATAAATCTCTATAAAACAGGCCTGTCAAATATTGCATCATTTAAATACCACGGGAGAGGACAGGTTTGAGACTTGCTTTATCTTAACTAGCATGCTTTGGAAAACAAACAAAAAAAACCAAAATAACCCAACTAAATAAAAAAATCCCCCAATGCCAAATCGACTCATTGGTAAAAGGATTCAGTGTGGTGAGCATCCAAAATCTCTTATGTACCATTTGTTCCCTTCATGAGGCTTCACCCTGAGACGTGATCCACTCACCACCCCTTCCCTGTTGTATACAGTTATATGTCAGTAAAAGCCAAATTACACTACAACTGTGTGCGATGAAGTTGGGGACTACGAATCTGAGTAGTTTATGTACCCAACTCAAGATTTATCATCTTTACAGTCTTTATTTGCCATTCTGGCATACACAGAGCATATTTTCTCCTGTGACAAATAACCTTTAGGATCTAGGACTCAATTTTTCAAAGATGTCAAAGTGTTTAGCAATGCTTAAAAAGGTAACATTTCTCTATGTGGAATGTGAAACTTTTTGATTGATGACATTGCTGTGGAATATTTAACCAAAACAGGAAAGCCTAAAACACTGCTGGAAATGATGCTGGTTAGCTTTTGGTTTTCCTTCCCTCCAACATCATATAAATTCTATTCTAATTCTATTTACTTTCTCAGATAGCCTACTGTAAACACATTCAAGAAAATATTTACTTTTGCTATTTACCTTGTATAAATTGTAAAAGGAAGCAGTTGTTTTAAAACCCAAACTGGTGAAATGTACTGTAAATGTGGGCAAGTAGCAGTGTGCATCTCCCAGTTTTTCTGTTCTAAGGTGGAAGAACTTGACAATTTTCCTCTGGTAACAAAGTAATGACATGATTTATCTAAACCCAACGCTATTTATTTTTTGGGTGTTTGTAGGTAAGAAGATATGTATTTTCAATTCTAGTATCTGCAAGAATTCCATCTGATCTATCCAGCATGAAATATATATTTAGTTATATCCCAAAGTGATACATTTCCCTTTTCAGAAAAGTCTGAATATGCAGAGGCTGTCAGGCTGAAAATAATGTTTTGCAAATGAGAAGTCCCTGCCATGATTTAACTTTTTAGTAGGAAAAGAAAAAAAATGAGCCCCTGAAAATTAACCAAATACAGATCATGCATCTTGCTCAAGTTAAAAGAATTTCAGCTGGTATTTAATGAATGTTACTGGACTATGAATTATTTTATTTTTTTTTCTGAACATTGATAAACTAAACATTTTATGGGTAGACAGCAAACTTATCATGCCATGCGTGGTGAAGAATATCTCTTGAATAAATATGACCAGGGAAACAAATGGGACAACTAACAACTCATTTAATGGCATTAAAAGCACAGGCAGCACATCTAAGAACCTCTGTGGGAACAAGTCTGTCCTTCTAAAGGCCACCTCAGGAGAAAAAGAAAATAGAAGTGACTTCTATCAAAATAACAACATTCTCTCACTTGCCTTCCCAAGCCCTGTGCTAAATAAAGGACACTGAAAAATGAGAATGTTTCATTGTAAAGAAATCTGAATTTCTGACTCCAAACAAGCCCTCTCTATGATTCCAATGCCTATTTTATTTTTGAATAAATGCTGTAGGTACAGATACTAAGAAGGTGAAGAATAAATGTCATGTTTTCAGACCCATTACTGTAATCAAGTCAGACAATGCATACATTTAAGACAACGTATATTAATCCATTATTAGACTAAGAACTGCATTATTAATAAGGATTTTCTTCTTGTTAAATAACACACCTCCATCTGTGATACACGGCCACCTAGTGACTAATTTAAATTGATCAAAACATTTATGTGATACATACTGTTAATTACATTTCACCTTCACCACTTCAAGATATTCTGAAACAACTGTCAAGGATGCAGCACGAACCTGCAATTGCTGGCTGTGAAATGTGAAGCTTTGGTAAAGACTTGGTGAAAACTATGCTTATGATTATATTAAGAAATTCTTTTCAAAGAGTGAGAGGCAGCTCCACCATTTGAAAACAGACGTTCATGCATTCTTCTTTGGGAGAAAAAAAGTAAAAGTCATTTAACAGACTTATAGGGTATGGGGAGACATTTGCTTGGCATATTACATTTTCTTTAAATTTAAGTAATAACATCATTTTGTTTGGGTTTTTTGGGTTTTTTTGTTTGTTTGGCTGGGTTTTTTTAATGTTTAAAGTAAACGTAATTCTAACTAAAATATAAACCACTTTGATCAGCTGAAACCAAGAAGTTCTCAGAGTTTAAAACCTTGGTTCTATTTGGGTTTGGCCTCTGTGAAGTTAGGTAAAATACGTATGATTATTTTTAAATTTCTGCAGTTCTAGGTTATATTCAGAACTACAAATACTTATATGATCCTCACACACATTCTTATTCTTGATGCTGCCAATTCATGGTTTGTTTATTTATTTACTTATTGGATATCTTGTACCCCATTTCCTAAAAAGAAAAAAAAAACCCACATCACTGAAATAGTATTTGGAGGTTCAAATACCTCCATTTGAATTCTGCACGTTAAGCTGTTAGGTTATTAGATCCATACTGAATGCTCACAGTTCTCTATTCAAACACAGAGAGATCAAAATCCAAACAGTTCCCTGCTTATTTTGCATCCCATCATCCTAATTAAAGATGCATATTGGTAGCAAATTTTGTTTACAGATACCAATTCTTAATAAGTGTATTGTGAAATGTATACGACCACTAATAACCATCCTGAGTGAAATAAGACATAGAAATGGGAGACTCATTTATTAACTTGCTCTGATTTTCTTGCTGTAATTCCCTTGTTCTCATTAGATTCAAGAAGTTCACATTTGTACTTGCTAGTGAACTGAACATGAACCAGAAAGGTAATTTGGAAAGTGATGATGACATTTGGATAGGTGATCTCTTGGACTCCTGCTTCCAATAACTGTAAAGAAGCAAAATATGAAGGAATAATGTCCAAGACCTCCAGGTAGAGGACAGAGAAGGGAGATTAAATAAATAAATGGTCTTGACAGTTCTTTATTTGGTCCTGACAGTCCATGGCATCTGAAGGCTCCTGTATCATTAGTCATGACACAGTGTACTTCCCCTTTCTCTCTCTCTCTAGTTTTCCACATATTTTCCAGCTCCTTTCTCACTTGTAAAGTTTAAACGTGTGATTGTTTTAGCATTGCTTTTTAGGGTTTTAAATTAAGCTTGAGGTTTATTTTCTCTCATTGTGAAATCAGTTTGTATTTCCAGGCTAGTAATGAATGAAACTTTGACAAAGTAGAAGAAACACCTTAAATTTGCTGCTACTACTGTGTGAAAGATTGTTTCCACTCTGTATTAAATTTTCATTGGAGATTCATTCTGTAACATTACCTATTCTCTATTCATAATTAGAAAAATAAAAGCTCTGGTGAGGATGAAAACAAACAGTCCCTTTCCCCCAGCTAATTATATTTGACCTTTATTTGCTGTGCAGTTTGCAGCACAAAAGTGCTGGAAATAGAGGGAGTAATCTCAGATAAAGTGTGTTGCTTAACAGAGAAAATACTTCAGATGTTGCAAGTGATAACAAAAGGAAGTGGTGTTTTCTACTGCATTGCCTGTATTATTTGGTCACTCTGAGTCACTATTAAGCTGGGCCAAGTTCCAGGCCTATCTCTGCATTCCCATTTCCATGAGGTAGGTTGGGCTTCCAGCCTCCTTGCAACTGTTTCACATGGAAAATTAATGCAGTTTCAAATCATATCTGGGGAACTTCTCCTTGAGAATGTGGAAGTAAAGTGTACGTCTCTTTTGGGGACTGACATAGGGCTGTTAGTGGGCTTAACAAAAAAGTTACCTTCAAAATTCCACTCCTTTAACTCCTCAGCAGGGTGAATCCCTTCCAATCCCAACACCTATAACCTGCCGAGGTGCATCAGTAATGATCACAGTCTGCATCTTCTCCTCTGGCAAAACAAAGTCAGAGCTTCTAAATATCCTGGAAACTTCTCTCGTTTATCTACTTTGAAGACCTGCACTGTCATAAGTATCCAGTACAGTACAGCACCTCTTTGTGCAAAACAGTGAATAAGAAAACCTATTTTCCTTGAAGAAATAACAACAGAAACAGGAAATTTGATTTCCTACTCAAAATATGTGAGTAAGGTACTACTTGAGAAAAGAACACTACATACATGATTCTTATTTTAAGGCTGGATGTTTCATAACTCAATGTATTATTAGACCAATTAACAATTCACCCAGCTTGTGACAGCCAGGGACAAGAAGAGAAAGTGGGCTTCATGGTCGGCCAGTCATGTTTGAAGAAGTGACACTCCTGCTCCCTCTATAAAGGAGACAGTATGGAAACAGCCACTCCTTGATGTTAAGCTCCACAAGCATCATTTGTCCAACTAGAAGATAAAATAATTTAGAAAATATATATATAGAATTTAGAACACATCTTCCTTGGATCTGATTTGCATTAACAATTATTTTACAGAGCATACAGACTACTGGAGGAGACTGGCTATAATGTCTTCACTTTTGGTAAAAGGACTCCGGAATTCAACAATCAAATTACTGTGAACTTGAGAGAGTCATTTGCTGGTCACAAGTCTTGATAGTTATTTGGACAAATCTGTAGAAGACAACAGACTTAGCCCCTAACATTCTTTTGTGTCAGTTTTAGGGCAGTGGGTAATCCACGTCCAGAATTCTAATTTCTATAAAATATAACATCAAGTTTCCTAACCACTTGCAGTTATTAAATATTGTTCTTCAGAGCACTCATATCTCTCCATAAATCTGTTTCTGAGAATATAAAACATTCTGCCTTTGCATTTATTCTTTGTTAATTAAATTAACTGCAGTATGTGTTCCGTATTCTAAAGAACTCATATCAAACAATCACAGTATGGTAGGGGTTGGAAGGGACCTCTGGAGATCATGTAGTCCAAGCCCCCTCCTAAAGCAGGTTCACTGAGAGCAGGTTACACAGGAAGGCATCCAGGTGGGTTTTGAAAGTCTCCAGAGAAGGAAATTTCCTCAGGAGGGAACTTCAGATATATCCCTCGAGCATTACAGAACAAGTGTTGCCTTTTGCATCTTGGAGTTAGTGAGCACTATATATGGACTGTTTATAAGCACACAGCACAAGGACTAAGGACAACCATGAAATACTTAGTCTTCCACTAAAAAGTGAAATAAAAGGTAATGATAGAAATGGAAACACAGTTAAAGTATAAAAATGTAAATATGAGAGTATAAGCATGAAGTCAAATTTCATTCTATTTTAAAATTTCCACCACCTGTACAGTTCATACCACAAGATACTGACTTGCTTATGTAACAGTACAAGAATATTTATTGTTTCTGATGATAATTTTCTAATTCTTGAGCACAAGAAAATATTGCTGCATGTACATTAATTACACAAAGCCCTTCCACCAAATGTATATTTATTTAGTGCTTGCCACGTAAATTATTCTAATGGGGAATGCTGTTGCAACACAGTGTGTTGAACATTCCATCTCTCTGCAAGTGAAATGCCATTGCTGTTCATAATTAAGCTATTCTCCTTTTAAGTTTTCCAGAGGATGATGTGAAGGGTGGCAATACTGATGAAGATTAATTGAACTGAAACTAGATGTGATACATATGTAGATAAGGTTATTCTGGTAGTTAGCAAATTGAAATTACAGCCATTTAAAAGCTGAGTACATAAAGGTTTGGCTTTCTTAGTGGTCAGATGGTACACAACAGAAAAAATCCATGACCTACAGGAAACAGAAATATTTCAGATATGTTGGCATTCTTCCACTAGCTTTAAGACCACAGTGAAAATGAAATGTCAATTAATAAATAAATAAAACACGTGTATAATGTTAGAGGATTTTTTTGTTTTCTCTGGGAACGTGATAGAGCTGTTTAGCCAGTATAATTTTTAAAATGTCAAGGAAATAGTTTTGACTGAGCACTCTTACTACAGTGCTATAAAGGTACTAAACAATTACAATGCTTCAGAAAGACAATTTTTCAGAAGGGATAGACACTTCCTCAGGTACTTGAGGTCAATGATATCTGGTAAACTTCTTAATCTACCCAAAACTTTAGACTTGTCAAAATCCAACTGATAGCAAAGCCTATAAACTGCTATGAAAAAGCAAAAATCACAGCCTGGAAGATGCTGTCTTCCAGAGTAAATAATCCAAAATCCACTAAGCAAACTGAGATTCCAGGTGTTGATTAGTCCTTTGTTAAAAGACAAATGAAAGTCTACTCAAAATTTACTTCACAGACATTTGTTTACATAACTCCTGGTCGACAGCACCTATGACACAATATTGCAACTTCCCAAAAGCTAACTAAGAGGTTCCTCAAAGGTTATCATCCCAGCACTGGGCAAAGTAATTGCAGTTGTGATTTTATCAAGAGATTTAGAAAGATCTTTCTAAGCAGCAAGGAAATAGTGTTCTGAGAAGCTACCTGGAGAGAAACGAAGCCATTGCAAATATTTTGTACATTTACAATGCAGAAACAGAAGTATCAGACATCTGTCAGTGGCACCTTTACCTTTAGAGATGAATTAGAGCACACATTTCTCTCATTACTTAAGCCAGATGTTGTTGAACATGGGGTATAAGTTATAAGTACTGCAACTTGATGGACCTCTTACTCTGGCATTCACACCACCTGACTAGTAAAACAAATTCAGTTTCACAATTTTAACAGTTCTACAGAGCTATGGCACTAGTGTTCATTTCCTTCATATGCAGAAGTGTAGAACCTATTCAATCAAGTGAGATACATAGATCTGTATATATTTATATACACATACCATGTTCATACTCATTTTATACCTCATTCAAGCATTATTAAAATCAATAAAATCATTTGTCGTGTAGACTTCCTTATAAGCAGTAAGATTACCATGACTATACTCATATATATGCAGTTCATAATGCAGGTGTTACCACCCAGAAATAAAAATACATCAGCCACATTTTTATGCAAACATACAACCTATGAAGCTGTAACACCTGCTGATACCTGTAAAAACACTTCTGTCTTATAAGTGACATGTGAAGGTGTGTGCCTCCCATTTTTCAGATTCTTCACTCATATGCCAAATTTTTCCTTTCTGTTATTTTCTATTTTCTAATTAACATTACAGCTGTCATCACTATCAGTCATCCTTTAAAAAAGAAACCACATCCCTGTCACCCATAGATCTGGATGCCTTTGTAATGCAGCATCCACGGCAGCAGAACCACCTCAGAGCTCTCAGAACTTCTTAGAAGAAACTGTGTGTCAACAATATCTGTGTTATGTAAGAAAGAGCTGGAACTAAAAAGCTCAGCAAAACATAGCACTCAGCACCATGGTCCAACAAGCAAAACATCTGGGTATAAAACCTCAAACTGGCTTGACACAACCTCAGCACCAGTCACGTCCAGCAAATCTCAAAATGGATAACTTCTTCTTGTCCCTTCTCAGTCTAAGGTGTTTCCACAGAAAATCACTTCATTTTGCTCCTCAGCATTTGTGGATGAGTTATTAGTCAGGACAAATGACCAAATAAATCTATGGAGCTGCCACAGGACTGGCTAAGCCCTCGTGGACTGCTAACTCCCAGGAAAGGAGATGTGAGAAAAGCTGTATGTGGAAGGAGCTGTGTCCAACTAACCCTGTCTGAGCAGAACTAGCATCAAACTCTGCAGCATTTCCCAAACTTTTCACAGGAACTAACTAAAGTTTGGATTGAGGTAGTGCAGCCACATACAACGACCATATAAAAGATATTTCCCTAAGGGGAAAAAAAACCACCTCACTTTTCTATAATAGAAAATTATATTGACTAGTATATTATATATTGATTTTTGAGTTTAATGCACACAAACAAGGGAGATCTTTACTTAACTTGTTAAATAAGCCAGACCCGGCACGAGGATGTTCAATGAATTTCCTAGGAAATAGGAGTATTTCCTGAATGTCCTTAAGTGGAGCACAGAAATACACAAGAAGCCATTTAGCATAACAAAGCTCCAACTCTGTTAAGCCTCTTGAGGCTTACCATGATTTTCAAACAAAAAGACTTCTCCACTCTCATAAAATCCCAAACCAGAATACAAACAAAACAAACAGCAGACGTACATCCACCCTCTTTCAGTTATTTGCCATTTACTTTTCACACTATTGAAATCCATGCAAGAAAAATAAAATGGTGATTTAGTATGTCTACAAATCAAAGGAAAAAAGCATCTCATTTTCCTGTCTGCCCAATTTTCTTTCTCAAGTGTTCCAGAAATGATTCTGGAAACTATGTGCAGGTCTTAAGTCGCTGTGAGGACTTGGCTTTTCATGAACTTGCAGAGATACAGTACCATCAGTTTCAGGTAGCTGGAATCTTCCCTATTCTCCAGCAAATTCACAACCAATTACAATTGCTGTTATCATAGAATAGTTTAGGTTGGAAGGAACTTTAAAGATCATGTAGGTCCAACCCTCCTGCCATGGGCAGGGACACCTCCCACCACACCAGGTTGCTCAAAGCCTCACTCAAGGCTGGCCTTGAACACTTCGAAGGAGGGGGCATTATCTATTAAAACAAATCAGAAAAGGCAGAAATTTAACCACACTGCAGATTAAATAACTTCACACAGTTTATAATGGTGCTCCTCCATACTTGTGGCTGAATAACAAACTGATATAATTCCTCATGTCATCCACGTCACCGTGCTCTTTGGCTTTTAAATACAAATGAATCGCATCATCTTTGACATCAAAGAGAGAAATGTCTTGCTACGGCGTTCACACTGGCAATTTATTTCAAACACAATAGGTAGGCAGCATTCTTATGATGAGCAAGTTGTGTGTTGCAGTCTGGCTGCCTCCTTGAAACACATTTTCCCTAAGGCACTCTGCCCCTCTCCCTCTTGTGCAGACAGAAAGCAGCACACCAGGCGACTCAGCAGCCACAGTTCATCTTGAAAGCTGTATTTAGATTGCTACTTATCCTTGTTCTCCGCATGTTGCAAAGTCTTTGGCTCAAGTACAACTCTCGGGAGATGCTGCAATGTCATTATGAATGTTTGCTTATTAAATGAAAGACTGATTTTAAATCAAGATCCTTTTTATTAAAAAACGGATCTGTCAAAGCCCCGACTTTCCATTGCTAATCAATTCCAACGCTGCGCTCTCCATCACCTAGGAAGGATGGAGAAATGCCTGAGTCTTTATTTCCATGGGAAATTCCCTTATCCCTTCACAAATTAGCAATATTAAAGTGTTTCTGTAATGATTACTACAACAAAGTACACACGGAAGCCTCATCATCTCTTTCTGCTTCTACTGTTAAGTTGCAGAGCATGCTCTGACAGAGCTGCTGGCCAGTCAGGCTGAGCAGGACAAGCACCCAGAGTTGCCAGAAAGTCTCCAGCTCAACTTTGATAATTTACCTCTACTGGTGCCATGGAGGTGACTATCAGTACTGACTCTCACTTTTTCCCATGTAAACAATGTCACTAGTCTATGAAATAGAAAATGTGTAAATCCTATGATTTAACTTTACACAGCAATTCTGTACTGAGCTATACTATGTCCCAGAAGGTTTAGCCACTAGATCATTATTTACTAATGGGCTGTAGGGTAGCAATGGAACATAACCTCCAAAGGCACAAGCTGAATATTTGATCCAGAGTTTCTGCCCGTTAATATTTTATGAAAGCCTGGCTATTTTCCACCATCCTGAAAATACTATATTCCATTAATGATAATTGTGAATCTCAATGGATTCAGATTTTAGCAGCTTCTGGATATTACAATGAAAAAATTCCTATTGTTGTTCATTAACAGCAAAGATGATGCTGTCTTCAGCTTTAAGCCCCAATATTTAGTTGTTAATAATTTTCTTTTAACCCAGTCAGTACCAGGTAGGGAGAGGGTTCAGTACTCATGTTAATAATAATAAAATTACAAACATATTTCCTTTTATCAAATAAGAAAAGCAGCATTTAGGCTCCACTTCCCTTGTGGTGTTAGAAATAGGATGCAGTTCCTTCCCTTATTGTGAAGCAAGCCAGCTCTCAGAAATGATAGCTCTTCACTCATCCAGGTAACATGAATTGGATATCACAGCTGCTTTTTTCAGGCCCAGTGCAAAACAATAAACATGATGATGGCGCCAGCAACAAAGCAATGGGCACTAAATTGAATTTTCTAGATCAAGCCCAGTAGAAAAACCTTTCCCTGTGATTTTCTATGACTAGAAGACTAATCTCCAATGACTTTATTGAATGTCTTTCACAGATATTCAATTATCTAAAACAATAAAACAAAGAAAGGCTGTTTATTGACTTGGGAACTGCAGATTTCCTCCTCCCTTCATTACAGAGGTACTGCAAACAGAAATCCACTTCTTGCAAGTCCAGTAGGACTGGGATGGAAAGAAAACAGTTAAGCAAATGTTCAGCACCACTACACACAGAAAAAAATTCTTTCACCTTCCTTAAGCCATTAAGTTGCAGAAGAAATTGCACCAAGAAGTTTTCTGCTCTTCTTCTAAAAAACACTGCTACATTGTTTAGAGAGCTTTTTAGTAATCATAATGGACTAGCCAAAACGTGACCAGCAAGAGATGCAGACCCAGCTACATGGGCTGCCTAAGAACTGGAAACCTTTTTAAAGCAAGAGTTCCACCATCTAGAAAACAAAAGAACTTGGTATCATGTCCTTCAATTCCCTGCAAGAACAGTTTCATCTACAGTTTCAGACAGTGGTGTGAACTGGGGAGAAGTCTAAGCTGCATTTGATGAGACAGTGTTCATCATCTCTGGTAGCTTTTGAACTAAAAATATATATTAAAAAAAAAAAGTTCAATATCTATTTACATTTGTGCTTACCTGTCACTAGGAATATTATTAATGCACATAAAATCAAACACATTTTTATTTGAAGGCTAGATCTTCAAAACTGTAATGAGTGCAGAAGTTACATAATTGATACACATGTTCATTAATGAGCTTATTTTAGCAGCAGATTTTACCATATAATGTTTTCTACCTAACAGAAACAGAATAGATTAAAAAAGCTTCCATTTCCTGTGAGAATATTATGATTCACAACACGCTTTATATGAAATACGTGCATTTATGTATTAACATATTTTGGATATTATGTGTCTACATATAGGTATTTAATTTTTCTATGCAAAATGATCCCTGTGCACTCTTCGTTTTGTACCATATGGCACACTTATGTGCAAGACTAATCCCATTCTGAAGATGTAAAATAACCTATTTGTCATCACTATATTGTTTCATACATGTCTGCAATATCTTGATTATATTTCATTGTTAAATATGTTAATTTACTTTCTTCTGACTTTAAAGTTCCACCTGACAGTATAGGTGTTCAGGCCTTGATCTAATGCCTAATTCAGTCAATAATTACCTATTTACTTCATTAATAAAAACTAAAATTTACTAAATATGAAATTACCTAAATGAAACCCAGCTTCACTGTCCTTCAGTATACAACTGTCCTTCCCTCACTAAAATTTGATTTTCTCACTGTGTTTCAGAACATAGTGAGTGGATGCTTTATTTCAAGAAATCTTTCACTAACTTTACCTTTTCTGAAAACACTTTGGCTTTGCAGTTAAAGCATCCATACATTTCCTTGAGAAATTATTCCATTCAAAAGGAGAAAATCCGTTTTCTAAACCTTCAGCTTCATATTTTTCTTTGTTAATCTCATACTATTTCTACACTTAATTCCAATGTCAGTAAAGGAAGATTTTTGTCACAGAATAAAAGATTCCCTTCCCCTGTCAGTAAAAGGAAGATCTTTGTCACAGAATAAATAAAATATTCTTCTCCCCTTCTCAGTCAAACGCACAACACAGAAACAAAAATAAACTGACAAGTTGTTTTCAAAAAGAAACAAGTAACTTATTTACTTTTTTTTATGTACATCACTGAGGAAAGGGAAGAGGAGATGGAGGATGAACTGGTAGAACTTCTAAGTATTCTGTCTCATTTCAGGATTTAAAATGCTTTGAGAGCAATAACTATGGCCAGATTGAAAGGGGCAGGGAGACACCTGATCATACACAAGAATCAAGCAAACATGCAGGAACTTTGGTGTGCTTTCATCACAAAGCTTGTGATATTCAGCCCAAAAATGATCTTAAATAGCAGTTCTGATGTAACAGTTGATCAGTTGAATAGATGCTGAGCATTTTGCCCTGTTCTGAGCAGTGACACAGAAGGGCCTTTTATTCCAGATGAAAACCGTAGAGTTGATGACAAAAAGGACTCCTACAAAATCTCAGGTTTAAGCAGACTTTTAAGTGTGATGGTCTATTAATTATTCAGACAAGGTAGAAAGTTACTAAGGGTTGCATTAAATACTGTCAGAGTGTGTGTGAGCAAAACCATATCCAGAGCATTTGACTGATGATACATGGCACAGCTCTCACATATACTCATGAAGTAGACAGCTGATAATGGCAAAAATGTTAATTAATTAAAACACAGAACTGAAAGATGCTTATCTAGAATGCCATCAGCTACAAAGTATGTGTGGGGCGAAGCTGAAGGATATACATATGAAGAGCTAATGGTCTATGGCTGGCTTCTATAAATCCTGTCCCTGATAAGGATTTTGCTTCTGAAAGATAAGGGTGTGGTGTAAGAGATAACTCACTTCATGGGATACTTCTCAATCTGCCTTCTGACTAGAACTACAGGAGGAAATAAATATGGAATGGATAAAATGTAGTAGAAATTTGGAAATTCATTTAAATGTTTCCCTAGAAGAGATTTTTTTCTTTGAATACTCAGAGAAATAAGCACTGTTACTTCCATAAGTGTCTTACACACCACATCACTCTTAGGGATTTCTGTCACTTTGTGTACTCTGAGTTGAAATGCTATAGGTCTGGGAGGAAAAGGAGTCCTCCACTCAAATAATACTGTCATTGACTTTACCAAGAGGAGGATTTTGAGATTCACATGTACCTAGAGATATTTATATGTACACATATGTGTGGCTGAGTTGTATTTTAAGTAGAGTTAATAAATGTATTTTTATACACTAAATTGCCTTGTACGTAAAAGCACACACACAAAAAATAGTTTTCAAATACTCATGGTAATCTTGACATATAGTCATGCTACCTTTATTTCTTTAGATATTTTCGTTTAACTTTTTCAGAATCATTACATTACAGAACTTTAGTAAGTAGCCCTCCAAAGCTTGTAACACTGGCAGAACAGTGCAAAACTGAGAGAATAACTGTTAAAAACACAACAAACAACCTTTCTTTGTGCTTGTGTGTTCAAAGCTGCTGAAGATCTCAGGATAAAAGTAAATAACATTGAGTTGACTTTTAGGTAGTAAGCAAGCTGCTGGAGGAATCTGAGTCTGACGTGGTAATTCAGTTACATCTGTACCATTCATACACACATCAAAATCGTTTTAGGTCCACAGAGCCGTCCAATAATAAATTTCAAGTATATTTCCATATTTTTTTCATGTAAAAATAATATATTGTGTCATGTTTTCCTCAGAGATCTATACTCCCTATTTTATAATTTATTTACATATCTTTAAGTAAGGAAAAGGTGCAAGATAATGATGATATAAGAACTCTTTTGTGATGTCTTGTATAATCTACAAAAACATCTGTGAACAAAAGTTAATATCTAACTTACCTGCCCAAATAGGTAGGAAAATAAGTAAAAAAAAAGAATTTGTTCTACCATGTTGTAACATCCTTCTTACTCCTCTGCAAACTCTCAACAGTTACATTAACAAACTCCTCAAGACTACCATGACCAAGAAGCACAAAGTACGTCCACACATCAATGACTTACCCCTGACTTTCTTAGGTTAGAGTCTAACTGAATAATATAATTTTTAAAACCCCCAAACAACAATAAAAAAGTGGCCATCATATTTGGGAAAATAGTTACTCATGATTTAAGAGCAATTTAAAAAATAGGGGATTAGTTCTTTAACAATTTAACTTTTTTTTTATTTCAGATTTTTACAATTTATTTTTTTAAGCTAATTCTAAATTTATAGAGGCAACTTTAACCTTGCTTTTCAAATGGAAGAGCTGTAAATGTATATATGTATAAAGGAGATAAAGAGTCTTTATCTCCTTTAGCCATTTAGAATTTAAAAGCCAACAACAACAAAAAATCCTGAATCCTCTCTCCAAATAATGATATTCATAAGGAAAATTATTTTTATTGGGTGGAAAAAAAAAAAGACCAAACCAGAAAACATGACTGATGTTGCCAAAAGTACCTTTTTCCAAAACTGGAAAAATTCAAATCCTACCAGCCACCACTAAAACACATGCCAAAAGTGAGAGTTCATTATCAGTTTAGGTGACTCTGTAAGGACTTATTTTGTGCCTGCCCTCCACACCAGAAATGCAAGGGGCAAGAAAAAAACCACAACCCAAATCAAACAAAAAAAAAACCTAAAACCCACTAAGTAATGGGCTAAAAATCTCTGAATTGCTATAAGAACATGAGCACTAAACTGAACTTCTCTAACAGTTCAAACATTATGCAAAAGCAAAGTATAAATCTGCAGCACTGAAGACAATTTTTTAATGTAAGTAATAAACAGGTACAACACTAGCACTAATCTGACACTGCAAAATAATTATAAACAGATTTTTTTCCTTCCTCTCCAGAATACACATTTCTTTAAACTGCAAATAAGAATTTTCCCTCACAAATCTTGGGAGCTTTAGTGCCCTTTCCCAGAGGGGTATAGAACTCTCATTGCACTATTCATCATTGATATGAAATTGGCTTGTTGGAAGAGAGTTGTACCTCTTACCTGTCCTCAATATGTGCATGTATGCATCTGATGGTCTCTCCTACATGTAGTTAGTACACCAATAAGAAATACTGACTTCTGTACTGTCAGTGGAACTATAATCCATCACCTGCTGAAGGGCTGTGGAATGCAAGCTAGAATCTAATTAATTTTTTGAGGAAATTATCAATAGGAAGGCTACCAACTACAGACAACGCATCTTGGCATTCCCATGAAGGACTGTTTAACACACCAAAGAACAGAGACACACACACCTCCCAGCCAGAGCAAGGAAGACATACCCATTCCTTGCTGACAGCTGCTGGAGATGTACCAAAAGCAAAGGAGAGATTCATTAAAGTAGCTTCTGCCAGAGAAATGCCATGAAACGAACAGCTAGGCCACGTCAGAAGCAGAGAAGCGGCACCAAAACGAACACCTGAAGCAGTATTCTTTTTAAAATCAAAATTCTTCCATGGTAAAAAAATTCCCAGAGAGGCAGAGGTTTCAGTAAGCCACTTGGGTAACCACGGATCTTTTATGTTTACTTCCCCATTTGAAAGATGAAATATCAAGTCTAATAAACAAGCCAGCCCAACCTGTCTTCACGGGTTCATTTTGGGTACAGACGCATTCTCCTTTCAAGAAAAACTTAGTATTCTGACCTGGAACTGCAACACTGTAATCAAAATAATTCAAGAACTAACATGTAAAGATTTTACTGATCTCATATTCAATTCTGTATGAACAGCCAGCAAATTTAATGGTAGGATTACTCAACCATAACAGCCAAAAGCAAGATGAAAGACGAGGTGGTATTTTTCCCTAATTGAATACGTGGCACAGCACCATTTGACCCGCTGCTGGCGCCGTGATGCCCTCGGGATGAGGGCCTTTGCTCTGGTTACACAAATATCAGCACAGCTTGACCCCTGGCTCTGACCTGGATCCCCAGGCATCACTAGAACTCCAGCACTGGAGCAAAGGGGGGTGTAATGCTCCCCGAGTGCACCCCATGGCGCGGGCCGGTCCTGCTGGCTGCAGGAGAGCTGTGGAGAACCTCAGCAGCAGCTCCTCCACCTGGCACCTGGCTGGTGCCTCACGCCTGCTCTTACATTTAGCTGCCTGCGAGGCACAAAGGACCCATCCTGAATTCAAGAACACTGACAGAGCAGGATCCAAGCAGCAAAACACACCAGATGATGAGGGGAGTTTCTTCGTCTTCCCTGTTATGCTGGAGTCAAGGGTTCAGTCACCCCTCCCATCTGGCACGAACTTTCTACTGCTGTAAACAGAAAGAAGCAGCTGTACAGCTGTTGTTTCACAATCCTGACAACAGACATAAAGGCCAAACCACAATACAGCTAAAGGGATGCTTAAATTTTGCCAGCTCAGCTATGGAGTACATTATTTGTACCCCTCCAGTGCCTTCTGAAACTGAAATATATTGTTTTTATGTACCCACTGATGTACACAAAATGGTGGTTCAGCAAACACAGTTTGTTTGAAGATGTTCTATTTAAAGCAAACAGGAAAGTAAAAATGACACATTGATTCCTTTCCTCTTTATGACACTTTATGGAACTATAATACATTAGCCTTTACTGAGCATAAGGAAATTTCTTGGCTTCATGCCGGTAGTAAGTGGCCCTTGGAGGATTGGGGTGTTTTTAACCCCCAGACACTCTCCTCATTCTTCTGGTTGATCTAAATCTCATCAGTTTCTTCCTCTTGATGTATAAAGCAGTCCAGCTCTCAGATGGCCTGTTGTTCCTGAGAATGAAGTGGAGGAAGAATGACAGACTGTCTGTCTCAAAACCTACTTCTGAATTCATTCATTAGCCCTCATTCAAGATGTAAGTGAATTATGAAGGCAGAAAAATAATGAAATAGGAATCTTTCCCAGACCAGTCCTGTTATCCCACCACACTCAAATATCTGATATCCATTGTGACACACTTTCTTCTGCACTGATGAATTTTAATTCCTGTTGCTCAAGGGTAAGACTTCAGGAACAGCCTGAGTGGTCATTATATCACATACATATTAGAGTCTACCTCTCTTCAAACTAGGTGCCTGAATTAATAAGGCCCTTTTCCTGTGCTGTGCTGCCATACTGGCAAATACTTTCTGACTGAGTAAAACTAAAGTGCAAAAAAGTGCTTTCCCAGCTGTCTTGTGAAGTCAAGATCAGAGAAGAACGTGCAGGCTTTTGCTCTTTCAGGTTGGGATGTGTGTTCTCCAGAGCTCTCCGTGTTGTCAACAGAGACCATGTTCCTTGACAGCCTTCAGCTTGGGGAGGGGGCAGAAAAACTGTCCTCCCCACCAGCATACCTCATCCCAAAACAAATCACAAAGCACTACCTACCATCACCCACAACAGATTATTAAATAATATGTTACTTTTGCCAAATGAAGTACAGATTTAGCCTGGTCGAGGCTAATTCACCCTCTTTTATACACATGTATAAACACTTGGAATGTTGTTTCAGAATTTGTAACTACAATTACTAACAGCAATTTACAACTTTATCTGCCCTTCACTTTGAAGGTAGAATGTGCTCAGCACTGAAGATGGGACCTGATTTGTTAATGTGCCATATTCAAAAAACAGCTTGAAGTTTAATGATCATCCTCTGCTGGAGAAACAAAACTGGACATCTACCAAAACAACGTGCATGACACACTGACTTAAATCAACCTTGGTTTTTTTGCTCTTTACTGCAGATTACTAACTGCCATACGCAATAAAGGCTAGAGTATAAAAGATAAAAAACAAACAAACAAACAAACAACCTTGAAGAGTTTCTTAAGAAGAAAAAGGTAACACTTTCTTCACAATAAACTGGCTTATTATATATCATATATTCCAAATTTCATTTCAACAAAACAAAATGCATTATTGAGCTCCAGAGCTGAACATTCTATCTGAACACTATTCTAACAGGTGAACCCAAACAGTACAAAATACTTAAAGAAAGATGTATGCCTATTTCATTATGCTGCAGCAATCTCTTTGCGAGTTGTCAAGAGCAGACCTGTCAGTCCATGTCACAGAGTACTCAAAGGATGAATCTGCTTGGGTAAAACACTGCTGTACAGTTTTCTGAACCACCTATTCTACATACAGCTTAGGTATTTCAGCACAGCAAGAGATTTGCCACATAGGAGTATGGTAACTCTGCAGAAGCTCCAAGTAATTTTGCTTTCTAAGAGATCAGTCAATACTGCCTGATAAAATCGCATCAGCAATAAGGCCAGGCTTTCAATATTAAGCAATTTGATGTCTTACCTTTTTCCCAGGTGACTGGATGTGATGCCAGGTGAAAAAGGTGATGGAGAGTTCAAAACATGAGGTAAATGATAGATGCCTGCAAATTTAATTAGCAAACAAAAATCCAGGGATAGCCATTATTTAGTGGAAAGATATCTGTGGGTTCTCCTATCTTGGCATAACAAGGGGCACACTGGCAAGGGGAAGAGAAGACCTAGATTCTAAATTTTCCCAAAATATGGGGAAAAACTCTCCCTTGCCTCCCAGCTGGTTTGCCAGACTGGTCTTTGCTTGAAACTACTGCTGTGCACTCACAGGCACACAAACACACACAGAGTGAGGCATGTCTACCTAGGAAATACCTCCCCAGACCTATGTCTGGTCCATTGGCAAACTCTGTGTGTTTACTCAGATCCATTTCTTCAAATAGAAGAGCTCTAACACCCTTGCAGCTAAATCATGACTCAATTGTGGAGACAGGAGATAAGGGTGAGGAGGGGAGGGATGGGCAGGCAGGAGAGAAAGAGAGAAAGAAAAAAGCTGTATAGAGAGAAGGGAAAAAATTTAAAATCTTCATAAATGATTGCTAAGAAGTAGTCCTTTCAAGGCAGGTTAAATTCCTGTATCAGTTAGCACTATGCAAGACTCACAATCCAAAGTTTGCTCAAACATGCACTTGTCAGGTCCTTTCTATAAATAACCTGTTCATCTATGGACCATCTATCAAACTATATATTTTTTGAGATGCAGATAATATTCTTCTAAGACATGGTACCCTGACTGATGTTTTTTCAAGTATGATTTGACAGACAGTACTAATATATTTTTGCTAAAGACCACACCTTACTTTAGGATTCTCAGATTTCTTACACTAAAAATTTTAATTACATACCAAATGCTTAAAAAATTGTCTACACAATCCATTTTTTAACTACTTGTTATTAATATTTTAACAATATCTAATTGCAGCAGTGTTATTCTACATGTTTTGAATTTTATTCCTGTTCAGGTGACAGCAAGGAGCAGCCAAAAAAAAATAGTAAGTTACAATTGAATAATACATTTGCTCTGCTATTCTTTAGCATGTTCTTCAGCTTTCTCAGAGCCTGAACTGTTGGTAGCTTTCTGGAAGGCCAGTATGCACCAAATGCTAGAAACATAGTGATGTATTAAAATTTGAGACTTGACAGACAGCTGGCTGGATTTAAAGGGAAAGTAAATACAGTGAGGGTAGCAACTATGTGAACTTAATAGCAGAAAAGTGAGAGTCATGGGACATCTGGGATCAGATCAAGCTCTGTCAACCAGAAGATGATATTACACCTTTAAGGCCATTGGGATTCCTGATCTGGTAAGGACGCAGAAGATTTAAAACCAGCTCTGTCTAGTGTTGAGACAACCCAAAGTTATTTGAGCTGGCAGAGAAGGATTTGTAAAACTGTGCCAGTTTTGGATAAAGCCTGTCCTGCTCTTCCTGGTGAGTTGAGAAATAGAGTCATGCAGTGAGAACATGCAAATACTTTTTTCTTTGTCTCTCTTTTAAAAATGATTCTTACCTTACTTTTCAGTTACCACATGTTTAGTATTGATCAGCCTACCTGCAGCTATTTAAAAGACCATCCTGTTCTTATTAGCTATGGTTTTATTTTTCCTTACTGAACACCAGATGAAATCGAATAACCATCATTCCAAAGTCACCCCATGGAAGAAAGTACACAAGTGTCAGAAATCCTCTTGCAGCTGCTGATATGAAAAAGGGCACTGAGGAACAGAGGTTTTCATACTAACGAGGTCACCTCGTTTATTTTATCGTGGAATCATTGTTACAGTAGGACAGTTGTATTACATCAATAATTTTAATTGCAGTGTTACCAAGGTGTGAACAAATTATTCTCCTTCTTAGGAATTTACATTTCAGGGAACAGGTAAATCATATAAAACAGAGAAAAAGGAAGGCTTGTAGAATTAATAAAAGAGATTACCATTGGAATATAGTCTCCAAATAATTAATTTCACAACTTCAATATTAGAATTCATTATCTTACATGACCCTCCAAAATGATCTGTATTTCTTGACCCTCACAGAGACCAAAAAGCCTTTCCTTTCAGTCATATATTTGAGAGATTTCTGCAGGATTTTGAGATTTGCATAGATTCTACATCATTTTTCCATGCCAGCTAGTTTAAATTTTTAGCCTGTTCCTGATGACTTTAAATAACACTTTTAAAAGTTTCCCTTGCAGACAGTTTGCACGTGTTGACATGTTTCTCTCGGATACCTTGCTATTACTTTAATGACTCCTTGCTATAAGTAAATCAGAGAAAACACTATTTTCTTTAAGAGCTAACCATCTTATTTAGTATCAGTAAGTAGCAACTAGTGAGGGCAGTGAGGTCAGCAGATCTCTTTCACACAGTCCTACTATTTTTCCTTGCCTCTCCCTCCTTCTCACTTCAGTTTCTCTGAGAAATGTTACCTCACTTAGGTAGCAAAAGAGAAATGCTGAAAGACTGCTCCCACTTACTGTTCCATCTAAGCAGGGAAGGAAATGCCAAAAGAGTATCAGAACTTTCCCAAGGAAGGTACTGGCATTACTGGAGCCTAAAGATAATGTCAGGCATGGTCCCAAAACCAAGTAAATACTTTTCTGTCTTGAAAAGAGAGGCAGGGACATTGCTGATGATCCAGTAAGACGGCCAGTGGAAATATCAGCCAGTGAACCTGCATCCTGAGAGAAGAGTAAAATCCCCAAATTAAAGTTGCTCAAAGAACAAGGAATATACTTACAGTAAGACTAAGAGCATAACAATAACATATAACAACAGGAAAATGGTACCTCTCTTTAAGAAGGAAGAGGAAAAGAAAATAACATCAGACAAGCAAATTTAAGATCGTTAACCTTATCTCAGTTGACCAAAACTCTGTTCCTTAAAACTTGTGTATAAAAGATGGGCATCTAAGTTAATGGAAGTTTGGTAAACTTGTATTGAATTTTATTGAAAATAGATTGTTCCAAAGTAATGCAATAATTGCTTTATAAACAAGATATATTGAAACTAAGTTCAGATAAATTACTGTATGTTCAATACAGCACTACAGCAAAAAAACATGAGCTCAGCTGTAATACTAGAATTGTAAATTGTGTAAAAAGTTAACAGAAGAAAAATAACAGTGATTTGAACTGGATCAGAAGAAAATTGATCAAGTAGCACCCCACCCCCCAAGGGTTCACTCAAGGATGAGTCTTGGAAATAATATTAATTGGTTAATGTCAAAATCTTTCTGGGAGAAAAATGGAATGAACTTGCCAAGTGGGAGAAATTATCAAAATAAAGTTGGATGTAACAGTGAGTAACTCATAGAAATGATGGAAGCAGTAAAACTGTGATGATAGTCAAAGGGCAAGATCATTTATTCATCAATACAGAACATTTCTAGTTTTAGATATTAATTATTTGGAAGTGACAAAGGAAGACAGAGACTTGGGTTTCTTTTTCAGACTGATAGACTGAGCTATTAATTCCGTGGAGCCATAGAAGAAACAAATGCAGTTTTGTGAGGTGGCAGCTGATGTGTTCCCATTTTATAAAGTATCATTAATGTCATAGCTCAAAAACTCTTGTGAATCAAAAAGTTCAAAACGGTGACAATGACCCTGCCCGATGAAAATAGGCCTCTTAGAAACCAGAGAATTTAGTTGACTACTATGCTGTCACTTTTCAGTGAGTAACAAACTCATTAGACACTAAAGATAAGGCAATATATTCCTGTGCCTGAAGAAACTCCTCACATCAACCTGAGAACAGAAGCGAAGCCATTGTTGCAAGGCAGCACAAGCTTCAGCCAACAGAAGGCAACTGGACAAAGTTAACCCATTTGGACACTATTACATCCCTCATGTTTAGACAGAATTTCTAATGAAGAATCTCTACCTAAAGAGTGATCCATCATCAGCTAACATATCTAATGGCCAAGAGCAAACTGCTGATTCAGCTGTTGACCTTAAGTGTCTCAAATGATTCTGTGCTATGTTACTTTCCTACTGCTGCTACCATTGTATAAAGCTCATTTTGCATTTATGAAGATTGCACAGAGGACTGCAAGGTTATAAACATAAAGTAACTGTAAGCAGACATCCATCCTGAAGCCTGTTCCCATCTAATGTCAGTGGAAATGTTGCCATCTTCTTTCATGAAAGAAGGCTGTGGTCTGCAGGGCTATAAAATTTGTCACCTCAAAACTCCAAAGGATTAAGATCAGAAACCAGCTAAAATGCTACACCATGGCAAACCAAAATAGGATTATAATAATCACCACAATTAACATTTGGCATTTAAGGTACAACTTCCTAATGTCTTATATGACAGTACACACTACTCTTTTTTTTCCATTTCCTATTTACAGCAAGAACTGCTGAACAAAATTTTCAAGTACCTTTAAGAAGAGGCCACAACTTCATTGTGGCCTGTCAAAAGGCAGGGGATCAAAGCACGAAAACTGGACAAAGTTGCAGCCATGAGCTTGCCTGGATCCTCTGTCAGAGTCCAGCTGGGATAGGCTGGCATGATGCCATGTGTGGTACTGGGTACCAGTTGGGTAGAAAACTTCTGTACCAGGAGCAAGAAGCACAGGCACAACCTGAAAATCCCTAACACCTCACACTTCTTGCATGACCTCCTCATCTAATGCTGTTTAATTACATCACAGTCTTTCCAAATATGTCTCTTTCTTACCTAATTATAGCATTGAATAGGAAATCTCATGGCAGCCAGAATCTGCCAGGGGAAAATCAGGGGATCTGAGGGTTTAATCACCAACCTGAAGGCACAAGCAGTATGTTATGCAGTAGGATTCTGAAAGCAGTTCTACTGATCCTCTATACCTGAGGTCAGGTTTATTTATGGCATAAATCAGTACACTTCAATGGAGATACACTTGGGAAGAATTTGGTCTGTTTTGAACTGTAATTCAAAACTAAAAAAAAATCATCCTGGAGAGATCCAGTGAATTTCAGTTTTTATCATCTTTACACTGCCTTTTCAGCATTTACTGTAATTTACCTCTGTAAGACATGACGTTAATGGCCAGCTTTAAAAGACAAAGAAAAACATCATCATTCTAAATGTAATCTAACAAGGGCACACACAGAGACCTGTACGTTTGTGTGTGATTTTTGTTTGTTTCTTGTATCTCAAAGTTTTGGAAAACACAGCATTATTTACCAGTTAAATCAGGATCCTGATTGCAAGAACAGTTCATATACAGTTGTAGCTGCACTTTTTAAGTAATGACAGTATTGTTCAGAATTTTAAAATATCTAACACAATATGTGTGATGTGCAGGAAGCTTTCTAAAAAGTTTAACTGAAGGGGAGTGAGGGAAGAAGGGGAGAATGATTTTTTTTTTTTTTTTTTACCCAGTACTTTGTCATCAGCTTTCATCCTAAAAAATTAACATAAGGACAAAGAAATAGCTTTATAGGTCTTTTAAGGAAAAAAAAAAAAAACAAACCATAATAGCACAAGATTTTAATAACACCAACTGGAGACCTTTAGTTTGCCTGCTTCTTAGTCATCAGAGAGTCCCAGTAAATGCTCCAGCAGTAGAACTACTACAGAAGCAAGGAGCAGAACAAAGACTTTAGCCTTTAGTAAAAAGTTGGGCCATGTTCTTAATCTCAGCCATGTTCAAGTGAGCAGATACTGGGATCAGCTTTGTGATGTGTAAGGGACCGAGATGGTGTGCAGCAAAAACAGAAAATCTTTTGTGCAGTTATGTCATTAGAAAAGAAATTCCCACTTTTTGCATGAAAGAAGATGGCACTGAGAAGAGCTCTTCCTAAGTTATCACTGAGGCTGTAACTTTTTACCCATTCCTCCTCTTTCTGTCACAGCAAGTGCTACTTAATCTGGAGCTGCAGCTGTTGGGCTGCTTCACTGTCCACATAGCTGTCTGCAGTCCCTAGAAAAGGTTTGAATTTTTTTTTTGTTGATGACCTGGCTTTAATCCTCTTCACCCCATTCCCACCAAAAACAAGCAAATGCCTGCAGATGAAGTCATAGACTCATAGCACAGAATCAAAGAATGGTGTGGGCTGGAAAGGACCTTAAAGATCACCTAGCTCCAACTTCCCTGCCATCCAACCTGGCCTTGAACACATTCAGGGTATACAGGTGTAAGTCAGGTCAAACCAACTTTACCTGATGACAAGTGGGGAAAAAAAGACATGTCAAATGTGGCTCATCCTCCAGTGGCCATTATTAAAATGAGTTACAGCCTATGAAGGGAAGAAGGTCTGCAAGTGAAAAAAGCAGACACACATCCCGGATTTTTTTTTCCACAGTGCTCAAAGGGAGAGAGCTCCTTGATTCCTGGTCACAGGCCCCCTCTGACCTCCTCCTGGAAACGTTAATGATAAAGGTGATAGCACTCGATGAATGCCTCATAACCCTGAACATAACCTCTAGATTTAATTCAGCCATCCTTGTCTCTTCCACCTTCTGCCACAGTCTTGTTTAAGAGTTATGTTATCTTGGCTTATAACTTTGACCTTTGAAGGCTAAGGGCACAGAGTCAATCAATTCTTCATACTTTAGACCTACCTGAAGGACTCTATTTCATCATGCCATTGCATTCACTTTCTGAAATATTCTCTTTGAATATTGTGAAACTGTTTTAGCCTCAAAGCCACTACAAAAAAATGAAGTGAATTCTCACTCACTTCTCCAGCTGTAGTGATGTTTTTCTCTTCCTTATTTTGGCAGAGCAGAGGCTAAATCAACAAAAAAAAAACTTATTACACATTCAACAGTAAACCATGAGTGTGCTGGTATATACAAATGAAGAAATTCTTGCTTTTTTTACTTCCAAGCTGAAAAACTAATTCTTTCTCTGTATTTATTCTCAGAGTTCATGTTTTACTTGCAGCTACAGGTAACAGAAGAAACAAGGAAAATGCTGCTAATGATGTATGCTTGCCTATCCACTCTTACAAGGTTTTCAATATATATAGCTCTTATTTCCACTATATGTACAGCTATGGGTATCAGTTAAATATCATTTTAGGCCATTAAATAGCTAGTCCATTAGATAATCTCCATTGGAGGAAAATAATTCTATTTAATTAGCTTGTTAAAAACAAGCAAACCCCTGTACACATACCCCAAGGATAAAACCTCTTGTAAAAGACCAAAGATATTTAGCCACTATGGCTGCCAAATTTCACAGGTATACAAATGTATTTCTCAGAGAAAATATGCTGAGACTACTGTGAGTTTTATTCTTCTTAAAGTCACAGGATTCAAAACTGTCTAAAGCTGTTCTCCTGGCTACTATGTCAGAGTGCAAGAGAGGACATGCTGGCCAGATGTGTATCAGGAGAGAGGAAAATCCCTCCCTCCTCTCCAAAATAAGATGCTGAAAACACCAGCCAGCTCTGAATAGTCCATGGAGAATCCAGCTTGACACAGATGTAGCTTTCTCATTACCTCCTTATCCCCCACCCTCCCAATGCACACATCTGCCCTTCCACTTCCTACATGCATTCTTTTTCAAAATAGATTTTAGGTTTACTCCTAATTAGGAAAACTATGCAGGAGGACTCGTTGACCCTTAGAAGAGCCTGTTAACCATCAAGGCCAGAGCCTGCTGCCTAGAAGCATAATTTATTTCTCATTATATCTGAATTGTTGCTAAATCTAGAAAGAGGGAACACCAAGTGACATCATTAATTACTCTGCAAAACAAAATGAAGTTTGCTAAGTTTTATGTAGAACCTGAATACTATGGAGAATGCTCCCATAAATTTACATTACTCCAAGCAGCATAAACAACTTTTGCCAGCTGTTCAAGTTACCTATAAAATACAGTTCTGTGGAGACAGAGACATCATGCGTAAAGAAGCCTTCACTACATTTTAAACTTCCAAGGGGAAAGAAAAACCTCTTTCTTGTGATTCGGATACAGATTATGTGAACTAAGTTTTGACCCAAATTATGCTGGGATGAGATGATACGTAGAATCCAAACTGCACTTCATAAAGCAAATAGTTGACTGAACCACCCCAGTAAGAGTATTTTCACAATATGGCTTGGTAAAATCCACAATATCCTCATCCTTCAAACACAAAAGAACAAGATCCATAATAACGCTGTCATAAATCTTAAAACACCACCCTAAAGCCTTTCCCAGCTACCAAAACAACTACAATTAATAACTCCAATACAGAAATTCCTTGAACTTCTCTAAATGAAATTCTCTAAACTAGTTAAAGAAAGATGCAGTTTAATGAATTTTCACAAGAGATGTGATTTAATGAAAGAAAACAACCTCCCCACAAATTTTCTCTCCTGTTGCTGAACTGTAAGCTACTGGCATGCTATCTCCACCTAATTTGTAGGAAAGCAGCAAAACTGCTTAGTGGAACAGACATCATGATCGTCGCTCCATATAAAATGAGTGATCTTAAAAAAGGAGTTAGGGCTCAGTGTGTAGAATTCAGAGCAAATGTGCTTATCATGATTTTAACTGTCAAATAAGGATCCTGACTGCCTTCACCTGCTTTTCCAAAATGCATGTCTTGTGTCATCTGTGAGCTCTCCAGTGATTTTTTTGAATACCCTAAGCCTTCTACCTATTTAGGCAACCAAATCCCAAATCACAACAAGCAAGCTCATAAGCCACCAACTATAACTGGAACCTCTAAGATGTGTGCATTTAATCCGTAACATATAGGTGTTAATTGGAATCTCATCTGAAATAAAAGATTGGCATCCTATATTTTCCAAAGGATGAGAACCTCCCCAAAACCTGAACCTTCAAAGATAAAAAATATTAAGCCTGAAACACCTTAAAAGCTCCATTCTCTGTTTTGGCTTTCTTTTCAGGAAATAAAATTTTGCTTCAGAGCCTGCTTGAAGACCTACAGTAAATCTGCTGCGTAAATCTGGTAAGTCACTAGAAGGAATTTTGTTGTCTTTGAAACTGAGGCATAGTTCATATCCTACTTAGCAATTCTAGCCTATAAACCAGCATCAGGATCTCTTCATTACAGATAATCTTTCAGCTGCCTGCATAGAAGGAACCAGCTTACAGGGTGCTTGACAAGCTCCACAGTACTACACAACATCTTACTGAGTGTACATTCATAGCACTTCATGAGGGAAGAGCCCCTCTCTGTAGAAGACTGCTCCATACAAACATCCTGTTTCCTCCTAAGGCATATTTCCTTCATCAATCATGGCATGCATAATCACTACATAAAAATGTAAATACCCTCAACGCCAGCTCCCCTAAAATGCTGAGGTGCTGCAACTCCGCTTGACAGAAATCTAAGAGCATCAAGGATATTTCTAGGAAATGCCATGACAACTGGCCCTTGAACAGGAGCATTTCTTGGTTGGAGGAGTGCTCCTTTGGAAAAGCCTGGACTCTGAAGAGACAGCTTTTTGGCTTAGCACCAGCTGTGGGCAGAGTCAGAGTCACCCACCTTGGTCGTGGTCAGAGATGCTGTGACACTGCCAGGGGTGTCACACCTGTACTGGTGAGGGGAGTCGAGGGGGATGGCAGTGCAGGGATGTGCATCTCGTGGTCATGGGCAAGCCTACATCAGTTTGGTTAAGAAAATAAGTTTATTGAAGTGAAAGGAGAGCAAGAAGGTTCAAACCTCAAAAAAAGATGTTACACCTCTGTCATTAACAAAGTCCAGCATCAAGTGATAAATGGTGGGCTGGGACCTACCTTCTACAAAGAGAAACAACTATTTGGTCAGGGCAAGAAAAGAATTCACTGGAGCATCTGTCTGGGAGATGAAGAGTTCAGAGGAGCAAGTCATCTCTGGCCAGTTGTCAGTGTGACTGCTTTCACCCACCGTGCTCCAAGCAGCAGGGTTAACCTTTTAGCTGGTACCAGGACTCCCAGCTCTGCAGGAGCCTCCATTCACAGCCAGGAACATCCCAGTGAGTCCTTCCCCACTCCCAGCTGTGCTTTGTGCCAGTTATTTGCACCCAGCTGTCTCCCCAGCGCAAAGATTTGTACGCCAAAACAAAACAACTGCAATTCTCTGCCTATTGCCACCCCGCAAATACATCACACAAGGAAAAACGAAGAGGATGGGAGGTATTTCTGCTTCCCTCCCTGCCTTATAGGAAACAGAAATCAGTGGTTTTACACTACAAAGGCAAGAGCTTTTTCTGAGCCTAGCGACTGCTATTTTCCCCTTGCAGCATATGGTCTTGTTTAGTTTCTTTCTCTCCTAGCAGTGAACTAATAAACACGAGGTAGGCCTCCGTCTTTTCACCAAGGGAAAAAGAGAAACATACTTCCTACACAAGGTAGACACTTATCTTGGTGCCAAGAAAAAGCGTTCATGCCCCATTAAACAGAAGGTAGATCCCTGTCTCTCTGGTTCTTTTGTTTGTTGCCTCAGATTGTTAAACAGAGCAAGGGCGCTCCTGCTTCCAAGCACCTGCATTTAATTGCAGCTTATTGCATTCCCCACAGGGAGGCAGGAACAGCTGCAAGGGAACACTGTACTGATGCAAGAGCAGAAAATACATCTTCTCTTTCCTTTTTTTCCTGAGCAGGAAATGTGCTCTCTTCTCCAAAAAGCACACTTGCAAAAAACAACTAGCACTGCTCGGTTTTCCTCTGTTTTCTTTCTTTTATCTTTGCTCATATAAGTTTATAAACTGATATTATAATTTCTTTTAAATGTTATCAAAACTCTATAAAGAATCTGTTTAAAACTCACCTCTCAAAAATAATGTTTTTGGCTGAGCAGCCTGCTTTATTTAAATTTAAATGCAATTTAAATGGCAAGATTTTCCACAAAGCAGGTTTAAATTTCAGTGGATACAATTCAAGAAAATTAATGCATAAACTAAGTTTAGGACTATCTTCTAAAGGAAAATAAAAGAGGAGGAATCCTCCTCATCCTGCATGGTATTTAACTGCTTGTTTATGGAAGGCTGTGTAATAAAACTCCAGGAAAGCAGGTACAATTTTTTCCCTCATGACAGCCACAGTCAGTCCCTCTTTCTTTCCAGAATTTTCTTCATTTATTTGTCTTCTGAATAGAGCATTTTAATAACTCCCTCCACACACTGAGGTTATGTTTTCCTGCTATTTTTTTTCCTGGATTTTTCCCTCGGTCTCTCTTAGAAATTACCTAGTACAATGAAGAATGCTAAAACCACCTCAGTAATTATACCAATCCCAAACCTCACAGGCTGGCCAGCAGTTCCTGCTTCAAACCTGGGAGATCTCCATAAGCTGCCAGAACAACAAGCAAATAAATCTTCATATGACAAGGAGAGCTGGTTTGAGAGCTTCTCCAGCTTAGGAGAGCAGAGGCAATCCACAAACACTATCCTCTGGTTTGAAGAAAGTCAGCATAAAGCAAGGCACAGTAATGCAAGGAACTACCCGTGCTCATCTCATGCTGAAAAGCCAGCAGGAAAGCTCCTCCTCACACATCAAGCTTCCAGGGCTCCCTTGTCAAACTAGGTCACCTCTACCAAAATCAAATGGAAACAATAATCCTAGGGTTTGGAAGCTCTAGGGCCTCCCAGCATGGTCACAACAGCTCCTCTGGATGGAAATGTTTTCCAGGTCCCAAGATTCAAAAGCAGAATTCACTTTCTCTGCATCATCCTCTGTACCCAGAGGGAGCACAGCACAGGGTATAGTCACAGCATCACTCTCTGTCTCAGCCTCTTGATACAACAGAAGGGAAGAATAATTATTTCCTTCCATACCACTCTACTGTTTCACTGAATTAAAAAGTGGAAATGCCTCCTTTATTTTTTTTCTTTCCTCTCTAAATACTGAAGAAATAGAATATTTAACCTCTCACCTGATTTCCCAAAATAAAAAGAATAAAAATGGAAATGTTTCTTTATGCTCTTTGAAGTTCATTGGATTTAAGCAGACTGCAATATTGAGGTTTGGTTAGTTGCACACACTGCATGCTTCCTGTTATGTTCCAACTTATTTATTTATTTTAGGCAACTGAAATAGACTTGCTTTTAGTCTAAATTATAGACTAAAAAAGTCAATAAAAAAGAGCCAATTTGACAGCCTCAGTGGTTGAAGCCTTTGACAGAATAGGCACAACTCAAGGCA
>NW_008622420.1:0-20388 GCF_000691845.1 Merops nubicus | reverse complement strand
CCTACCCTGTTTATTTGCATCAGCCTTAACTTCTAGGTGCCTCTTTCAGATCAAGAGCAGCTGAGCTTTAGTAATCCTTCTAGTCTCTGCCTTAGGTCTTGCAACCGAAGGGAATTTTCAGATGGGTAGAGTGGGGTTTCCATTTAGAAGACAGAACACACTATGACACGTGCAGGTGAAGTGAAGGAGGATGCAGATATGCTGTGCACTGTGCTCCAGTCTCAAATGCTGGGAACTGAGATACCTCAGGGATTCCCATCTCCTCCTGCTTCCCAGTTTCTGCCTCCACACACTCTTTTGCTCCCCAGCAGAAAGGGGTTGCTCCAGAGATTAGAACTGCAAGCATGGTAGCCCAGATAATTCTCTGCAGTGAAAGAAACTTCTGTGGGACTAAAATAACCAGAGCTTGTTTCTTTCCTAACAAGGACTTCCTAAGGATCTGGTTGAGAGGCAGTCATCAGTATTTCACAGTCTCTGGAAACAATTGAACATGGGATGTCAGCTAACAGGGGCCAGTGCTTGAGGAAACTGAAAGCCTTGGAAAGCAGCAAGGAAACACTAAATTAGTATTGGTTAGCACTGCAATAACATCTGTTAGTACCACAAAGTCTGAATTAAGACTAAATATTTCCCTCATTCACTGGACCTGCCTCAGGTTAATTCATTTTCTACTTGACCAGGCTTTGGACTCTCGGTCACCACCAGCAATGACAGGCCTCAGATTGTGACAGATGAAGTTGTTCTCTGCTGCTAAACAGAGGCTGACAACACATTTGCTTCCTGTATAAACAACCAAGACAAAATTCTTCCTTGCCCTCAAAGGTACAATACTTTCTAGGTACTAGAGGGCAGGAGCATGGATAGCAGCAGTTCCCTCTGAAGCAGCTAATATTACACATGTTCACACCTATGCTTTTTCTATACTAAAGTTTCTGAAGTCTCATCTGTTTACTTGTTCATAACAGCCTTATTGAGGTAATAACTCTCCTCATTTATAACAGCAAATTAGAAACTGGAGATACTCGCACATATAATCTGAATGGAGTTTGTCTGGGAACTTGAAGATCATTATCCATAGAATTCTGAAGTGGGCCATGCACATACAAATGGTCTGTTTTGAATATTTCCCAAGTAAAACAAATAAATAAAATACGGCATTCTAATGAGAACTTAGGTTCTATTGGGTCAACTTCTTTAGTACTGTAGTGCAATAAATCATAAACATACAGATAATGATATATAAATATTATACAGATCATAAATATACAGCTAATACCCTGTAATTTCATTTATCTGGCATCAATTACTGTTTTACTACATACCATAACCTAAGGACAGTTCATGCAAGTCATTCCAAAGTAAGTATTCTAGTAGACGAGATTTTTGTCTCCACTGAAAGCAGTTTAAAACCTAGGGGGAAAAAAAAAAATCAATAACAGTTCTAAATGTATATAGAATACACCATTTATCTGACTAGGTTTCTATAACGTGATTATCTGAACATTTAATATTTAATTAGCAATATGGTGCCATCATTTACTCTGTGACTACATCTCATCACCATCCCCAAAAGCCAGCACTAGAAGAAAACAGAACATAGAACTAACAGGATTTCAGACAAGGGTTTTGTCTTAATTATCAAAACCAAGAGCAAGAATCCTTACTTGCCACAACACTAGCTCCAAAGCAGAATATTCTCAGAGTGCTGAGGGGCATATGAGTTTAAGGAAAGCTATTGTAGGAACACCTTATTTTGTAATTATCCACATAATGAGAATTGGATGAGAGTTCTAGCAATTCCATTCATCACATTTGTATTTGTAATTGCAAGGTGACACTTTGCATCTCTTCTGCTTACTTTCCATTTGTCACATTATTTTTCATATTGACAAGCCATGTCTTGTCAGATTCTATGAATATTATCTACCTACCCGTTACACACGTTGACAATTTTAAATAATTATTCATAAATCATGCTCATCAACTAGTCTTTTCTGTTCCTATCTTCTTCCCAGTATCCATGGCTCAGGTGTCTAAACCCTTGAGATTACCCAAGGCTAAGAAAATGGACATTTATTTGGCCCTCAAGCAAGACCTGCACATTCTGCTAATATATGTTTGAGGCAGCAGCTCTATACCCATGACTTTTTTTTTAGTCATAATTAAATGAATTTGTGTATATGCACACATTATTAAAATACATTTTGAATTTATCCAATATCTAATTGCCTGTATACCAAATTGAGGTTTTATTGTTCTCTGTAATAGGATATATAGGTAATTATTTTAGTTTGTTTGTATGCCCAACAATATAGAAGTTGACATCATTCAATCTTTCAGATTCAAACCAACCAAGATGATTAAATTACTTGCATATTATTATATCTTGACAGAAACCCCCTCTCCAAAACATCACTGTGAGTTTTTTGCTTGTTTGTTTTTAAGAATATTGAGTTGAATGAGAAAACAGTTTACACAAAACTTCAATCTACATAAAAGCAGGGAAACCCACAGTGTTTCTAGGACATATGAAAAATGAATGGCAAGTCAGGAAAAGAGTGATGAATTTCTTTGGCTACTACAGAGGACAAAGGAAAACAAGCATGTGCATGTAACCTTTTCTGACAAACACATTTACACCCTTATTAAAAACACATTAATTTTTAAAATGTTTCATGCTGCCAGCCAACATACGCATCAGGCTTTCAGGGATTGTTTTAAGTTTATTTGAAAGTTTTTCTGATTATCTTCTGTGTTAAGGTTTACTTATGTTAGTTATGTCATGCAGCTACCAGTTCATGTATTCTTGTAAACATCAACTACTGAAACACTTGCATTACTGTTTCTTAAAAAAGCTGTTACCAAAAAAGAGGAAAATAAACACCTTATGTCCATTAAATTATGCACCCAAGGGAAGTGCATGCATAGGAGAAATTCCAAGTACTGGGAGCAAGTGTATGTTTACTGACCAGGATTGTACCAGAATAGCTTGCTAGCAATGAAAGAATCTTGGTTTATGCAGAGGAAAAAGACATATGTGTGCTGCTGTGATAAGAAAGTTGAGTAACTTAAGAGATAAACCATTGTGTTGCCTCCAAATCCTTTGCCCTTCTAACCCCTTATTCCAGTTCCTCCACAAACCTACTCAAAATCACAGTAAATCCTGACCAAGCCATGAGTGATCTCTCAGACTGTTCTCGAATCTAACATGAAAAAATGTAAACTCTAATTATCAGATGAAACTGAAGAGATCTGTCACATGCTGTTTGTCAGCTAAGGACTATAAACTACTCTGCCTCTTGTCCTCCCCTTCTGTGCCCTCCCCCACCCTACTTCAATCTTGTGTGTTGCTTTTCTTGGAGATCACCATCCTCGCCCTGGAATGTGATATGCTGACACGGACCAAACAATCATTTTAAATTCTCTTTTAAAATGTCCAGCTAACACGTGTAAAAGTCATCCAGAAGTACATAATGCTACTCTTTGGATATCTACACATCACATCATCAATATACAAGCCCTGAAAAGAATGAGGAATCTATCTATGGTGGTGGTGGGATTAACATACAGCACCTGGTCTACCTAGCAGAGACCCTTGTGTGTTCTCTCTAGTTAACAGGAATAACCAGACCTTCTGAATGTGAAATAAAGTGTTTCCAGTGAAAATTACAATATTTACCTGGCACGCCCTTAAAAATTCAACAGAAAAACTAGCTATAAAAAAAATATTATCTTTTACAAAGGAAACTCTTTATCAGTTTTTCTCCATAGCCAGAAGCAGAGGAGCACGAAGGAGCCTGAAAAATCCAGTCTTTAATACACATCCTTAATGATCTTACTAAAACCCAATATAATACATTTTTAGCTGACTAAGACAGAATCACTCACTCTTCTTGCAGAGTCAGGGCACTCGGTTCACAAGCTGGCTGAACCTTCCTCACCTCTCATATATCAACAGGAAAACATAGACAACTTTAAAGAAGATTCAGCTCTCTCCTCCTTGCCCACCCCATCACTACTTTATAAAAGGCATCGTTTTATTACAGAGATATGTGTCATGTTCCAAATGTGGGACCTATCAGTAGTATCATGCCAAGTTACAGAGTTGTAGATAGCAAACCTGAAGAGACTAAAGCAAATCTATCTTCTTCCCTCTTGTCACACAACCTGATGTACACAGTCCATTCAGTTTAGTCTTTGCTTATGCATCTATGCTTTTTAGTGAGTGAAAAGAAAACTTCTTTATCAACATAAAACTTCCTTATTTTACAGGCTCATTCTCATTAAAAAAAAAAAAAAGGTAAAATAGAAAAGCTAAAGTTTTTGACAGATTTTTGAGTGTGTGAAATAGCTGTCCTTGCAAACTCACACCCATGAAAGACACCCTGAAACTTCTCAGAGAACCCCAAAACTTGGGCTAAGTTAATAAAAAAATAGGAAAAAAAAAACCAAACCAAAAACCTTAACAGGTGATGAGCAAATTAAATTCACCAACTGTCTTCCCCTAGAGATTAGTGCTTTCGCTGATGTTTCACAGATCCTTCAGCAATAATCTCTTCACACAGGCATGCAGATTCATTTTTACAGAAAACATATCCTCCAAGAGCCTCAACTCCAGATAGTCTTTTGAGAAACCAAAGGTCAGTATTTCAGATTTCTTCAACAAAAGTAAAACCAACAGCTGACAGTGATTAGCAACTATCTTCATTTACCCAGTTGCTGAGATGTGCATGTTTTAGCTGCAATAACAGTTACTACATCATTTGCCTTATATATTCACTGGAATTTTCCCTTTTCTTCCCATCGGCTGCAGTCTGTCTGCCTTTTCTTTCATTTTTATTCCCTACCTCTTCCATCTGTTGGCTCTTTTATCTCCATCTAACTAACAAAGATCTTCCTCAATTCATTTCAAAAGCTTCAGCTATGACAGTTGTACATGCCTATTTCAATCACCTTTTACTTGTATCTGTTCTGACTTAACTTTGCTATGCAAAGAGTTGGGACTAGAACCAGTCAGGAATTCATTTCATAAAGCAGGCCTCTTTTAAAAAATATTTTCATCAGCTCAGAATAATTAATGGGATTAATATGAGGTTCAGCTAAAACCAAATTTTAAATAGCAGTTATATTGTTCAGCTGTGTTTCTGTTAAATTAGTTTCCTAACAACAGCAGGCTATTCAGAACATTTGGATTTATATGTACTAGAGCTATGTTTAAAGCAACACACAAGTTGCTCATATTTATTGCATACTGTTCAACTTAAAGATCAGCCCACGCTGGCTTCCTCATGTGTTAGTTTAAATAAAGACCTCAACTGTATCAGCAGGGCCAGTTCTACCACACCTATAAAAAAAGATGTAGCTCAAACATATGTAAACATGAGGGATTTAAGAAACTATATTTAAGAAATACATTATGCTACTTCTGTTATGGGGGAACTACGTTGCTTTTAGTGTACATGAAGAAGGGATGATAAAAAAAATCTCATATATTAAGGAAGATTAGCTACATTACATTCATCTACCAGTAAATTAAAATTGCACATTTATATTTAGAAACAGAACTAACCCATCCATGCTCTCTACATACACAGAATTAAGACAGCACCAAACTTACACAGACTCTCACAGGCATATTTGGTCGCTTACTTAATACAGTTCTTTCTTCCTTTACCAAGAGTCTTTTTTTTTTACGTGAAAAGAATGAAAAGCAGACTGAAAATACAGCCTACCACATAACTCATTTTGATATTCCATATGTTTTGAGCATAACACCAGAATGCCTATTTCTTTCATAAAGGTCCTTCGTGTTTTATGGTTTCCCCTCTCTTTGTATTTTAGTATATCAAACCTTAGTGATTGGTTACTTTGTTCTCAGTCCCGCTGGGCCTGTTATCTGTAATTAAATATAAGCCTCCTTGATATTAGTAGTGTGCTGATGGATTGTTGCTTACCTACCAGGCAGCACTTAGAGAAATGGAGGTCCTTGAAAGCAAACAGCATCAGAGCATAAATCAGCTAGAATGAAGACAGGAGTGAATATAGATTTTGTGGTAAGAACGCTGGGGAGATTGTTCTTCGAAGTCCACAGACTGGAGATTACATCCATATTGATTTATAGTCAGACGGTTATTGATCATTGGCTAAATGACTGCACAGATAAACATATGTATCTTTCCACTTCTGCCACTAGGCCTAACCTCACTGACTATGCAAAACAAAAAGCATCACCCTCCCAAGCCTAAAATGTTGATTAAAAGCTGCGTGAAAGTTTGTGCGGTACAAGGGATCTGAAACAGAACAAAAAAGGCCCACCCAATTTAGTACTCCAGTAAGAACAAAGAAAATCCCAATTTAAAATATTCCAGATTTATTTTCAGCCCTTTAGGTAAACATATCTGTGGCTACTCCTGCAATCCTGAAATCCCTTTGCTACATTTCTTGTAACATCAGACACACATTAATAACAACAACGAAAAAAAAAAAAAGAGACACAAATCCACAGCTACTTAAAATTTTCAAACTACAAGGCATTGCTATGAAAAACAGACACCATAGATGACAGACAGTTTGCCTGATGAGTAGGAGCTGTCAGCAAATTCCTAAAATTATTTTCAGTTAGTCTTATAAATTCACACTCTGTAGAATCACAAAAAAAGATCCTATTTTTTAGGGAGCTGGGAGGTCAGATTTTTTCTGATAGAAATGCTTGTCTCTATTTGCAAGTTGCACTTGGGAATATGAAGTGTGGGTGTGATCAGACCACAGATCTACTTTCACAGCACACATAGATCCAATCTTTCAGAGATACAAGTCTCCAAAGTTAGTGCAACTTACCTTCAATGCAGTCTGCCATTTCCAACCCACTGCTCTGGGGAAATCCCTAGGAAGCTACACTCAACTCTTGCACTGACTTGGGTGGCCAGCAAAGTTACTAACAATTATCTGCCTATAAGCCAGCACAAGCCAAAATAAAGCAGAGAAGGAATAAGGAAAAGAACCAGTTAAATGCCAAGATGAAACCAACAATCATGCAATGAACTAGCAGCCTAATTGTAATGAGCATATTGGTTTTGCTGGGCTCATCAATAATGGTTTCCACATGCTAATAAACAGAGGAGTTCATCTAAGCTCAACCTTTGCTAATCAACCCTCTTTCACATTCCGAATAGAAAATGACACACAGATACTTAGCCCACCACCAATTACCAGTGCCCCAGATGGAGATCTCCCATCAGTCTCCTCCTCCCCAGCAGCAAAACATTTGGTGAGGAGAGAAATGAGAAGCCTCTGTAACTTTGAGGCACTCTCCCACCCCATCCCCTTTCAAAACTGGCTGGTAGGAGTAATCATTTCTACTTCAGAAAGCCAGGACAAACTCATTAAAAATGTTCTGTACTTCATACACAGGCTCTCTTGCAAAGAAGTTTTCTTTTGCACATCCCATGGTTATTTTTTCCCAGATCAGTGGGGAAGTCCTTCAAAACCTGTTGCTGGAAGAAAACCCTCTGCACTTCTCCGAGCCACCTGGCCTCCTGATCCTTCTCTCTCTAGCTTGCTGCAGCTTGTAATTAGCCCCAGCAGAACAGGTAGTTAATCTCCTTTAACAGGCAGAGTCACACGGGACAGACACATTTCATTGCAGGGCATGGACCAATATTTACAGATGAAAGGGAGTTTTCTATTATCTCCCTTCCCTTGTCTTTAGAATCCATATGAAGAAGATCAGATTGGAAGTTCAGAGACAGAAAGAGTATTCACTACATCTTATGATATAGTAGAAATGAAGAAAATACCTATGTTTATTATTAATTCAAAATTCAAATTAGCACACACTAGAGCTTTTCCACTGGAAAAATAAATCATTAGCTGTGAAGATAAAATAAAGACTTATTTGCAAACAGCAAACATTGGGTTTGTAGAAAATGATGTCAGAAGGCAAAGGTCAAAATTTATTGCTAGAAAGAAGAGTTTAAATTAGAAAGTGTAAAGTCAAGAGAAATTGTGCTGAGCTGGAACTCTGAAAATGTACCTAGTGATATTTAAGGTTAACTTAATGTATGATACACCCCTGGAACGAAAAGACCCGGATTAACTATATTATCAGGAACACTTTGAGAGAACTGCAGAAAATGAAATACTGAAAAATGATTACTTTGGTACAGAAAAGCCTATTGCTTATATTTTATTTTGTGGAAAAAAAAAAAAAAGGCAAACTAATGAGACTGCATAAAACTATATTTTCATTTCATGGTTATAGCTCCAGTGAAATGTCTAAACCAAAACAAATTTTGTTCATTACTGTTCATTATTTATGTTGTTATGAGAAACCAACAACAAAGTTGGCTTATAAGTGTTAATGCAAATTACTCTCACTGCATTCATATACCCATACTATTAGAAGTGTGGACAATTCATAATGAATAATGCCATTTTTTTTGCCCATATTTTCTTCCCTACCACCTTGAGGCAATAACATGTAGCAATTTGAGTGAAAAAAAAAAGGAGAAGGAAAAGAAAAATGCAAGCTGCAGTCCTGAGGGAGGGAACAGAAATGTAGATATCAGTCAATCTCTGAATAACAGTTACTGGGCTATGCTCATCTATATCCCAATCCTTTCTCTTCCCACTGCCTGGAAGAGCATAATGCCAGCAAAGCAGAGGTAGAAGGCACCTCCATGGGATGCATTTGGGAATAACACACTGAGGAATGTTTCCAGGCACCCACCTCCCCGAGGGAAACCTCAGCTCTGGGTTGCAGGCAGGGGAAGTGCCTGTGCTCAGGGGGACAGAAGCAGCTACCCTTCTTCTGCCCTGCCCTGTGGTCCCCCTCAGCTGTCCCTCCCTGCCTTCTCCTCAGAGGGGTCACTGACAGCCCTTAATGTGGACATCTGACCACAGATGTTTTTTCACGGCGTATACATGTTTTGCACACTTTGACTTGAATTTCACATCATTTGTGGTGATCCCGGTGTAATTACAGTGACCTACTGTAGAGACTTAGGGACTTCTGGGTGCCCCACCAGGAACCCATCAGAAGCTAATTCCCAGAAACTCACAGGCCAGCAATATCCACTCTCTGTAGAAGCAGGAAGAGTGAAACCCATCAAGTGCCTTGGAAAGAAATGCTCTGCCATCACCTAGGATAGATAGGACTGGGTTTTTTGGTAGCTGGCACACAGCCTATCTTCACTGGGATCTTCAAATACCACCATCACTCAAAGTAATCTGAATTAATGTCTCTAGATTGAGGCTGTTGAGTCCCCAGCAGTCACTTGGGTCGATGTGGCCAAGCACTATCTCAGGCATGCCTGTCCACTCCACGGTGTACCGAGACTCATGTGCCCATAACTACACCTAAAGAGACCCCAAAACCCTCACTACTATTTTAAATGTCTCTACTGAGCCTCACAAAGAATAAGATAAGACTACACATAGCACAGAAGGGTGTTTGATGAAAATACTGATTGGCAGCCACGTGTTCCTAGTTCTGCTCCTGATTTTGCAGCTGACCTGCAGTGAGAGACTCAGTGAGTCATTTTTATCACTTTTTGCTTTTGTTTGCCTAGCTAACAGATAAGGTAACTGAAAGTTGCTTTTCCTTTGAAAGCTCTTGGAGATGGACGAAAAAAGAGCAAAATGTACACACTGAGAGCAAAAACACTCGAGCATGAAGCTTGGCACAAAAGGCTGCAGTCTGATGAATGCCACCCTAAATAAGATCTTCATATCACTTCTTCATCCCTCTAAATAACTACAATAAACATAATGTAATTCTTCTACAGAACATTGCATTTGATAATAGCATTTGGTACTGTAATTTCTGTGAAGTTCTGAATAGAATCATGTCAATTTTGGCTTTGACAAAATGAGGCTAAGAACTACCAATCAATCAATCCTGCTCAGATTTTCTACCAAAAAAAAAATACTATAGGCATACATTACAAATAGATACAAATATTAGTCAGTGGGCATTAGTAAGCTGAAAAGATTTTACTGGGAAGGTCTCATAAGTACGATATAAAAAACCAGCTGTACCTGAAAATGTGTTTCATACTGGGGAAAGCATTTATGCTCTAAACACTGTTTGGCTCTTTCACAGTCAAGTTTATACCCTATGTGCAACCATGTGGCTAAGTAGTTTTCTCGGTGTTAATTTCTTAGTCTTCCTTCCTATTTGAATGATAACAGCTGGGAATGTTGGCATATTATAAACTGCCAATCTCTCAGGAAGCTGCAGTTACAACCATTAAGTAAACATCAGTTATTAAAATTAAGTCTTCAACATGCTGAGAAGCTGGTGTTTTTATTTCGATTACAAGTACACATGTTAAAAATGAGGCTGGTGTGCTCCTTTCCTCCTTACTCCTCCTGCTAATGGTGAAATGTACTGTTTAAGTAGTTCAAAACATCCATCCCATTATGACAATCAGAACAGTTTGTTGTTACAAATATATACATCTGGACAAAAGATGGGGCTTCGTAGGATATCTTCTCCATGCTACTAACGTTCTATGTGATTTGCATTGGAATGTTTTATATAAATACCCATGTCCCTTTCAATGCTGAGATGATTAGGAGTTGGCAGAGAGAAGGAGATACACCTAGATACCTTTGGGGAGAGAAAAGCCACACTAATTGTAGAATCTATGCTTAAGACCTTGATAACGTTAATGAATGAAGAAATACACAAAGCAAGAGTAGGAGGATGGATGTGACTGAAACATAGTAAAGAAGATAAAAGGAAGAAAGGCGAGTTTAGGTGGACAACCTGCAGAAGGGCAAAGTTAAATTTGGTGAAGGAAAACGTGAGTGGGATATGACTCTCCATCATATCCTGGGATTAGAGGAGAGTCTGGCCAAAATTAAAGGAGGAAATGATAATAATCTAGCTATAATCAGTCAAGGGGTATTAAGTGAATGGATTGTCAGTCTCACTTGTTCAACAAAGAGATTAATCTTTGAATAAATCAAATCTGCAAGCAAATTATTAAGAAAGAAGAACTGAGTTTTGGCTCCTACCCTCTAACTTTGCAGGAGCAGTTCCTTATGTCTGTGTTCCCCCATACATTGAAAGGCTGTACTATACATATATATGCAATATATATAGAGAGGCAATATTTAGTGATAAAGACACATTTACAGCCTAATTAAGCAACAGTTCTGTTTTCTTAACTCTCTCATGTGACGTGCTTCAAAATTGCCAAGCACTTGTGTTTCAAAGCATTGCACAAAGCAACTGAAAATCAGGCAGCTGTGTTGTAGGTTTGACTTAACAGAACTTGATTCATCCATTTGCTTTTTCTGCTGTATTCCCCCTTTTTTTTTAATACTTTTTTTTAAACACATACACACAAAGTGAATCAGATGCCTGGTATGTGTGGTACAGCTGAAAGTCCTGTTGTGCCTCAAGAAAACCTTGTTGATCAATACCAATTCCATGTAACTTACTGTGCATTCTTTGATCCTTCTAAAGTAGTTATTAAAAACCCATGTCCTTGTGTTAGTCATCTACACACAGCATTGCAGGGTTTGAATTCTCCAATAGTGATATGGGCACAGATAGCGTGGAAAGGAAAACATGATTCCATCTGGGCAAATAACACTGACTGACAGAGTTATTTTTAAGAACACTTATCACTTAGGGTTTTATGTGTAAAATGAGATAACAGGTCTTTTCATATTTTTTTTTTTTTAACTGAGAAACACTCTCCAAGTCCAAAGAGACTACGTTTCAACAAGTAATTCTAGACTGATGTATCTGCACTGTAATTATTCACCATAATTTATATTTTTGTCAGCTATACATTACAGGGTATATATGAAATAGAACCAGATGATGGGCTATCAGCAAAAGTATAAACACTGTACTTATCGTAGAGTTTTCACTAGATCTCATTGCTAGCACATTCAGACTAGAAGCAGAAGACATTAAGGATGAACTAGAAGTCCTCTTCAGATATCTAATGTAGAGTGAAGGAGAATCTGGCCCTGCAAGTGTTTCACAGCAAGTGTATGAAGGGCTAATAACCCAACCACACTTCTACACAAGACACCAGATGCTATCACTCAGAAAGTCCTTACCAGAGTACAACATTTCCATTTTCTTTTCACTTTCTCCCTACTTCCTTCAAGTAGGAAATCATTCTCAGCTGGGCAAGTGAATTTTAATTTTTCCACCTAACAGAACATCTGCATCTAAAAAGTAAGGCTAGCAGGTCCTGTTAGGCTCTGGATATTTGTTTGAATCATAAAGCATTTTCAACTGGTTACCAAGCAAATCTAATTATCTAAAGCTGAAAACTTAGTATTTATTAGTAGCATCCCAGAGTACACATGATGTTCTTTGGAGTTAGGTGCTGTAAAAACCAACCAACCAAGTCCCCCCCAAACCCCAAATCAAAAACCACCCTTTGTTCTAAAGAGCTTATATTCCACACAGAGTGAAAAAAGCACCAGGAATGAACTGCAGTTAAACTATTGTGACTGGGTTTCCTGATCAGATAGGAAGGAAGCTAAATTTTATGCCTCCTCCTTAATCACTGATTACTCCTACCTTCCACTGAATGTACTGACAACCTTTTTTTATTATTATTTCTATACATTCTATGTCAGTTGAACTGGAAAGCCTGCTAAAATTCAACATTTAAAGGAGAGAGATTTGAGGAGAACTTGAATAATTGTGTCACACTGAAGCATTAAATGCAGAATGTCTCTATCTGATACACATTGGTTCATCAGTATGAATCAATTATAAAAGAAGCCTTCCTATTGCTGCTAGGATATTTTCTAGCATACATTCATCAGCTCTGTCTGACATCCTTTTTGGAAATGCTTCTAATTTATATGAAGAAAGTATATGAAATCACTGTGCATATTGTTATTTTTAATTTTCTATGGGTTATAAAACGCACACTGAGAACTGAACGCAAATCGTTTCCTCTTCAGTGTTGCTGAAAAAGATATCAGATTCCTAATGAGGAAAAAACAGAACATCAGTCTGTTATGCATCTTATTCATGAGTACATCCAGAAAGGATGAATAGATGGCTGACTGTAATAAGGAATAGCTAATGATACAGAGCACAGTAGACATTTTCATTATACATCACTTCTCTCCAGTTACCAAAACTATAGATTAGCAAAGATGTTGGGAAAAGGAACACACCTGACATTTTGGTACTTGATTCAGCTCATACAAATGAGCTAATTTTCAATAGGTTGTTGCAAGCTCAACAGAACTTCCTGCATTTTTAAACTAGGGTTACAGGGAATAAAACTATAGATTTCTCTCCTTTGCATTTAGTTGACTGAAAAAAGAAGTAAAAAAAAAAAGAGGCAGTAAAAATACATATGTATCATTCAAACCAGTGAAATATCATTGCTAAAGAGATTAATAATAAGCAACACATTCACTGCAAGTCACTCTCATTCATATTTCTGTTTCTTTTCCTCTAACAGCCCTGACAAAGGCCCTATATCAGAGCACAGAAAGACTTTCAGTAATAGAAATAATAGAAATAAGAAGAGAAAACCCACATCAGTGGGTTTTTTTTATTATTATTATTCTGTGTGAAAGTAAAACATGCTTACATAAGCTGATGGATCAAGACTCATGTTTTCTAACAGAGTTATTTTTATCTCATACTTTACTATGAGGATTTTAGTATATGTTTCTAAAGCATCATGACCGTGACAAGACTAACTCCTTTTTTAACCTCAAAGAGTTACATTTACTTTTGCTTCTCATCTATAGTGACTGTTCTGATATAGTGAAGAGGTATTCCTGGATATGAAAATGAAAGACAAATTACTTCTGTTAAATATGCAAAAGGACTCCTTAACCACATACCTCTATCCCATCCTACCTGCCAGAGACCTTTTTTGCTTCCTGCCCTCACATCAACTATAATAATTGTCAAAGGCACAATATGAAGCCCAGGGCCATGCAATCTTTTCTTTGCTGACCTTTGCAAAACTGGTTTATAGTCTCTCACAGAAGGCTGAAATTAGTCTGCTGGGAAAAAGGGAAATATCTGGGGTCAGAATATGCTTTCCTTCTTTAAGAAAGCATTCTGTACAAATTATGTGAGAAACACTTCAAAAGGGGGAGGTTGCCTTTTCTTCTCCTTTCTTATTACTATAGCAAAAGCTTGAATGTTTCATTATTCTGTTATGTTTCATTTGAACAGGTTCTCAAGGAAATACCTGTAAATGGAAATCTTAAGACAGAAAAAGAAAAAAAAATCATAGGAAATCTGTGCTTCCAGTGAGAACCAAAGTTTTTGCTCCTATGGTGCACCAAAATACAACTAAATTGGCTGATTCAGGCTTCTTATGTAAATGGGGATTGTTCAGTCACATGCAGTGCATCTAACAGAAAAACAGTTCTATTCAGATGCCACAAGAAAGGATTAGAATCTCAATTCACTATCAAGCTGTTAAAAATTATTTCATGTAGTGTTCTAAATGAAAGAAGAGCACAGATACTTTATTCTAATAATTCTTTCCCTTGAAAAATATACTTTCTCTGATTTAAGAATAAGGAATCTGATCCTGCTTTATAAATAATTGAGCAAAAGGTAATAGAGGATTATTAGGTGTTTTACAAATGGGTGACTGTTTTATCTAGAGAGTGCAAAGGGGTAATGAGTTGTCTATTTTCTGGATTGTAGCATCTATAGCACTGTATACAGATATATACTATTCATATGCACCCTATAAGTATAAAAGAAAAAATATAAATTATTTATTAGTTTGATGTGTCCCCTTTCACAAAAATGAGTTGCATCTAGGAAACAGGAAGGAAAATAATGGGAAAGTTCTGGAGTAAAGCTGTTAAACATAGCTACAAACACTACTGATAATGAGGATGATGTACTTGCTTGCTATTTTGGAGTGACTAATTAGAAAGCTGCATAAACTTCCGTAGACTCTACAGAGGAAGAGACCAAACATCAGATTTATGCATCTCCAAACTGATGACGAGCTGAGATTTGCCGAAATTTAAGACCTCTGAGCACTGGGGTTGACTTCTCATTAACTCTGTTTTACTGCATAATGAGGCTTTGGGATAAGCAAATACGATTCATCATGCAACTTTAAAAACATACAAACCTGTGTGGCTTTGCTGTCTGTTCTAGCCCTTCTTCTCTCTTTCCTCAACATGTAATGCCTTTGAGAACAAAACTCTGTTAATGCTCTATTACATTTTTAATGAAGAATAATAAACTGTTAAATCTCCCATCAATCATTTTGCTGCATCTGTAATGGAATGAATTAGTAAACTCTTTGTCAGTTCTGCTCTTACCATACGTAAAGCTGCCAAAACGTGGTTGGTAATTGAAAGAGGAGCAATCCTGATAGAGTACACCCAACTAACCTGTGATTACTGCCTGGTGACTACAGCAAGACTAACAGTCCATCATTTCAGGAATATAAAAGCATAACCCTGTCATGGACACAAAACCCAAGGCAAAATCGTGAGATATTGCATCAGAGATACAGCTGTCAGAGATGTATTTTGAGATTATTGTGATGATCTTCCTGAATATGCATGTCAGTTTGTGTTTTTTTAATCCACATGCTTGTCAATAATAAAGCAAAGGAGAACTCAAACCAGAACATGAGAACCAGCCTCCTTTTTTCCAAACTTCTGGAAAGTCAAGATCTTGAATCCATTTCTCTTATGAATGCTATCATAGAATCATAGAATCATAGGGGCTGGAAGGGACCTCGAAAGATCAAAGTCTATTCCTATTTCCCAAACTAGAACCTTGAAACTAAGCTCATAAGAAATTCACAAATGTTACCTTTAATCTAAACCTTGACCAGAAGCCTGCAACCTACTTTTCAAAGCTCAATCCTCTGACCTAAGCTGCCTACAAATTGATTTAAGAAGTGTCAAACAATGCAATCAGAAAATCCAAAGCAGGTAAGCATGCTCTGGATTTCTGAAAAGCAGCCCTCAGACAAGCCCAGCAAAAGAACAGGGGCTTCCTACAGGGGAGAATTCACCATGGACTAGTATCCAAAGTTTTCTGGTATCATCACGGGATTCACAGGACACAATGTTGTTAAAGGCAGATATTAGAGATATTAGTGTGCATTGTTCTTGAGCTATTTGGGCAAAGCTCAAGGCGTTTCCTAATATTGCCAATGCATCCAATTCCACTCAGCTGGATTGGCAGGCACGTGACTTTTACTAGCAGAAGACTTCTAAGGTAGGTTCTTAAGGTTCACATCTCATTTTTTGAGTGCTCCTGAGTGCAAGATTGTTGCTAGTGGAAGAGTCACTGAGAGCTACCTATATTAAAACTGGACTTACATTTAACAACAGTGAACTGCTTAAAAAAATAAAACTTTGATCTTATAAGAAAATACAGTTATAGACGTAAACACCTAATCTAAACATCAAGGTCTTCACTGCAACAGTTAGTCCAGGCTTAAGCAAAAGAGAGCAGTGCCAAACCTCTCAGCATCAGCCAAAGGACACAAACTGCTGCTCCTCAGAGGAACAGGCTTCCAGCTTTCACATGCTTGAAATGAGGGCAGTTCTTTGGGAAACAAGGCCTGCTTTTCCATCAGTATGCCCAATCTATTTGCTACAAAGGAAATGCCTGAGCATTAACCTCAACTTGACAGTGCACAACACAGAAATCTTTAGAGTGGGGAGTGGTCAAGTGCTGTAAAAGTTATCATCTTTCCCAAGAGACAGAGACTTCAGCTGAGCATCTGTGCAGATGTTAGCCTAGATATACACAGATCTCCCTCAGAGAGAGGAGGGTTGCAAGGTGCTTAGAGGTGGGATCTAAATATCAGCTGGCCTGTCTGATCTATTGAGATTTGATCCTCTTCAAGGAATCTTTCTTTGCCTCTTTGCTTGCTTACCTCTTGGGCATTCTGGCATTATCTTACATACATATGCAATCCACATACAATCTAAAATTAATAATAATTAACATACATTTCTTTCCATCAAGAGAATCTGGCCAGATAATATCATTAGGTATAAACTCATGAAAGGGAGTGCAGAAACAAGAGACAAAATTTTGGGCATTTTTTGTTTTGCAACATTTTCATCAGGCAGTAAACCTCTACCATTAAAAGAACTGCACGGTTAGCAGAAATACAGAATCGTTACAGACGTGTTTTGTGCACAACAGCTTCTCTATAGAAACTAAGGTCAGCTAAGCCACAGTCTGCTTCTATGTACTTCTGTTTCTGTCACAGGTTAGTGAAGATAAAGCTCCAGAGATAAAAGAAAGCAAGAGTGTTTTTTCCCCCAAAATGGAGCAAGTGGTAACAAGCACAATAAAGCTGGTAAGCAAAGAAAGCCCGATAAGAGGAGCAGGAAGAGCATTCAAAAGCTGTGATGCAGAGCTTTGAGCTGGAACAATTTTGCAGCCTATGTGACAAATATTTGGTTAGTCCATTGTATAGTGTCACCTCCATTATTAAAATATTTTAGCTGTTTCAATTTCTGGTAGTTTCTTATAAATCCAACTCTTTCCTCTGCCTCCTCTTCCTCGTTACTGATTACAGCCACAGTCAGATGCTGTCCCAGTAATGGGGATAGCTCTGGACCTGCAATTCAACTTCCACTGTGGTCACCAGTCAGCACTTTGCAGTTTGTCATGAAAAGGCACCTGCACAGGTGCTCTGCAACAGAGATATGGTTGGACTCAAAGACTCCTCAGTCTTTTTTATGGTTTATATGGTATGTAAGTTACTGCTGCTAGGATGTCATTCCTGGTGTATCATATGGCCTGTGCAAGCTACTTGGAGTTGTTCAGCACTGGCAGACACTCTCTCATCCCTCAGATACCATGTATAGAAAGGACTGTAACAACCTTGGAAAGACTCTCCTTGCATCAGCACCAGTAGCCAACACAGGAATAAGATGCCCTATGCATCCTTAGCCACTGTTATATGTATAAAGGCTGCTTCAAAACTCAGTACACTAAAAGTGGACCAGGTCCCTGACTGGATGTAACTGCACCATTGGTCATGTAGACACTGCATGGTGTTGGTGTATTTTCCCCCATATTTGGGATCTATCTTCTTTTTTTAACTCTACATGTGTAGTTGCAAGGGCTCCTGAACACTAAATAAATCTTAATCTCGTGCCTGAGTGAAGAGAAAGCACAAACAGAGATTATACATTATATTTTCTAGTTTTCCAATCTGCTTACCAGATTCTTCTTTTTTAATACGTGCAAGCAGCAAGAGTCTATCAGGTCAACTAGCTTATAATTAATTATTGATTAGATATTACAACCGTATGCTGAGATTCATTTAGAAACCAAAGTGCTTCCTTGGTACTTATGCTAGCATTTATTAAATATGCATTATTAATCTGAATTATGTTGTGTTCAAATGTAAGCCCTTAGAGCAAAGATAATGATCACAGCATTAGTATTTGTAAAACAGAATTGATTTTCCAACTCCACCAAATTAGCTGAAATATGGGATAGGCAGCAGGTACTGAAGAATGAATGCTACTGGAAGAAGTTGGCATGCTTAGGTTTTTCCATATACCCCAATAAAATAAATAACCAACCTAAACTTAATTTATACCCCTAAATAGTGTAGAAATAAACAAGATCTAGAGGTCTTAAAAAAAAAAAAAGTTAAGAAATCTTATTCATACATCATGGGTGATAAATTATTTTTATTCCAGAAGGAGCCCTTGCAACTTTTAGAAAAGTAATTAACTAGTTTTCCATATGCAGCTATTTCACAGAAAGCTAGTAAAATTTCAGTGAAATAAATGGTTGGACATTTCCATCATATATTTTGAAATAAATTATTTTCTTTTCCTTGTGATTAAATGCAGTTATGTTGGAAAGAAATAATACTGCTTAATTAAACAAAATATATGACAAATAATATTTTTGATATGTGTTTAAGGTTGCTTAAATTTTATATTTTAAACACATCTCATAACCTTACCATGAAATTCACAATTTAGCAACAATTCAGTCAACAAAGTTTCACATAGAGCATCTAAACCATACAATATTATGGTACTTGAATAATTATTTCAAGGAATATGGTTAAGAGTCACTTCTCACCATAAACTCAGAACGGAATGTAATTTTGATAAGAACAGTTTAGAGCATCCTTGTGTAACTGATCTGTCATGGCCTTTTTTATGCAGCATATCAGATAAGGGTTAATTTTAGTATTTTAAGTGCTGCTTTACAAAAAAAAAAAAAGAATAAATAAAGAGGAAAAAAAGGAAGAACCCCAAATCTGACCTAGTAGCATGAAAGATCAGTGTTAGGTATTACATTAGTTACATTACAGAGGAAATTTAATTAATTTGCTAGCACATTTATCTGATGTGACTTTTACTGTTTCTTTATAGCTAAGATGTTCTGTTATTTGCACTGAGAATTTTCAGATTCATGTTTATATTGTATACACACAGCAACAAGAATTCAAAAAGAAGTGTACTGGCATAATAATCTTCACAAACATTTGCAGGGTACTGGGTGGGAAATACAGAATGTGAAACTACAAAGAAGGTTAATACTTCAGAATTCTGTCTAGAAGCAGGGAAGAAAGAAAGCAGAGCTCTCAGTTTATAATTGTGCAGATTTTCTGACAAGACTCTGCAACACTCAGACGAGATGGAGAGTTCAAGAATGGCCTTTTGGATCACTATTTGAAACTCCAGCAGAGCTAAAATCAGTTAAAGGGTATTTCACTCTGTTGTTGTTGTGGGATTTTTTTGTCCACAGACAAAAGGCTGGCATTTCTTTTATAATATGGCTACTAAACCTGAAATATACAGGGAATATTGCCACAGAGAAGAAAATGGATACTTGAAGTATGTTCGTTGTACCTACTAACCTACTTACCACTTTGCATGAATAAAATATTGAAGCAAAACAACAACAAAAAAAGAATAACATCACTTTGGGGTATACTTCAGTTTAGAATTTAAATAAGGACAAGAACATAATACTGTTTTGATGTTTGCGTGCACTAAGGGAAAAAATTAATATTAAAGTGAGCGCAGCAGGTCTAAAACATGTTTGTATGTCCACACACATGCACAAATTACAAATAAAGAGCAGAACAGGGACTAAGAAAACATCTTTTTCTGTTACAGTTAGTACAGTTTTTATAGTCGTTACTCATTTTATGTCTGTATTGTGCTTTTGTTGTTTGGCTCTCCCTTTACTACGACTACATTTAAGCTCAAGTATATTTACTTTCTACTCAAAAAGTTGGTAAGAATGAATTTACAGTTGCCCTAGTCAGAACAAATGAAGAGAAATGTTAATAAAAATTAGAGTTTGATGCAGTGTATGCCACCCCAAAAATTAAATACACTTTTATCTTTGAAGTGCAAGTCAGTTTATGAGAATATTTTCCC
>NW_008622419.1:0-6485 GCF_000691845.1 Merops nubicus | reverse complement strand
CCAGGGTGGGGCTGCCTGCACTGGAGCCCCATGAACACTTGTAACGGACCAGCGGCGCGGGGGGAGCGGGGGTTACAGCTGGTAAGAGCTCTGGGATGCTTCGGTACCAGGGAGAGGAAGAGGGGAAGCTCACACTGTAGTCTGTATTTTGCCTTTTAAATACCAGCTGTCCTTTCCACAGCCCTAGAAGATTCACCAAATTAACTCCCCTATCTCTTTATGCATAGTTTTAATATGTCAACTTGTATTGCAGGAAAAAAAAATGCAGTTAAACCCTTGCTTTCACTTAGGTGTTTGTACAGTGAGAACATAATCTGTTAGGATAGGAAGTGAGGGGGAAAAGCACAAACATTACTTTCTGCTGCTGTTTCTTGATTTGAATTCTGTGTAATGTTTTTGGTATTACGGAACAAAACCCCATGGAAGAGTCTGGAAAGGGAAAGCTGGAGCTGTCCCTACTGCTGACAGGTGAAAGGAAGGGTGATGAGACAGGTTGTGGTCAGTTTAGTGTAGCAGAGAGGGAAAGGAGAGAGACATGGGTCTTTTGGTGGTAGATAATCCCTTCAAGCAGTAGTAATTCAGCTCAGAGTTTCAGAGCGTTGTATTAATATCATTCTTCAGAAAATCCACTATCAGAGGCCACTTCTGAAGCTAAACCAAATTTTCCTTAGACACTGAGCAGCTGTCAGAGAAATTTTTGAACTGCCTTGTCTCTCCATGTTTGTGTCATGCTCCTAATGTCCTTGGCTACTTTATTCAATTATTTGCCTAGTTAATGCTTCCTGGTGTGTCGTCTTAGGGAGGTCTGCAGCCAAGCCCAAGTCTCTCAGTATTTTAAGTTTCTCCTAGTTAAGTGAAAAGCACTGCTTTTATTGCAGCATTACCTTTAATGCCAGATAATTCTGTGAAAAGGTCTAAAAGTAAAGACTTTTCACATAATCCAAACTGATGGCAAGTATTGACCCAAAAACATTGCTTTCTCCAGAAATACTGCTTTTCTGTCTGGAAAAGAAATCTGGCTATTCTTCTATTTAGGCTTCTGTTCCATAACAGAATTTGAAGGGGAAGTGACTGACCTGTTCATTGATAGATCTTATCCATGACTTTAATGCTGTCACCTAAGGATGCATTTGAATCATCTGTAGATGTGTCTATCCCAGGATTCCACACTATGAAAGCGTTTCCAGCATCACTTGCCTTTCAGGGAATTTTAAATCTAAATTGTAAGTGAAAGCTTTATAGTCACAGGCGCTAAAAGTTCGCTCACTTGTGAATGCAAACATGACAGCAGAGTGTGCGTGTGAACACCATCACATCAGAAAATAAACTCCTGTGTTCTGCAGTTCTACTCCATATATTGAATGTGAGCAGAGCTACATGTTCTACCCAACCAAAGGCTTCTCATCTTCCTGATGAAGTCTTCTGAGCTGTCGAGCAAGAGGAGCATCAAACCCGTTTGGGAATGCTTACAGATGGGAATCTATGCTTTCTTTTCTGGTGCAGATGAACCTGTCTGCATTAAATGAGTGATACAGGAATGTAGCATATGATTTATTTGAATGAAGTGTTCCATACCTGTGGGAAAAAAAAAAAATGAGAGAAACAATAACTTTCCTCCAAAACAGTATTTGTCTTGAAAATTCCTGTTTGCTGTCGTACGGTGAACCTTTGAGAGCTCAGAGGAAGTTGGTGTATCCACTGCTTTCTAGTATCCTAGGAGCAGCAGCACAGAAAGTAGAACATCACTCCTACAGCCAGTCTCTGTAGATGGAAGGGTAAAGGTGGTGGTGGTGGTATGAACTTTGTCAGTCAAGCTTTTGCTGAGGCTTTTGCATCGTTCAGGCAGAGCAAGTGTGTTACCTGGGGGAGAATAACACCATGACTGTTTTGAAGAGTAACTAAAATACCTGAAGGCCTCATCTAGGTAAAGTCTGCATACTTCTGTGTGAGGAAAGGAGATACACAAGTCTTAAGAGTTGAAGTTATTTATTTTTTTCTAATCTAGAGTTGTTACTGTTTACAGTTCACCTCCCTGTGCCACAGAACAGTCAAGTCAGGAGGAATCAAAGCAAACACTCAGAGCCTTGTATTTAAAAAACTGTGATGCCTTCATGACTGAGACTGACTTGCTGGTGGGCAGGGAAATTTAAATTGGGTAAATCTATAGTAATTGCTTTTTTACTTGCCTGGGAAGTAGTAGGTATTAACTTGGTAGGTCAATATTCTGAAACAGCAAATTAAGGTATCAGCTGGGGACTTTGTTAAAAGTCTAGTATGCATTACCCCTCTGAATGTGTCCACCAGCCAAACTGTTACCTGTTTTAGTTCCATACTGGGATGTAGCTGCAGAGAAGAGATGCTCTAACATTTGCACGTAATGCCTGGCTGGTTACCAGAGTTCCTGTGTCCCATGGTGCCCTACTGATGCCTGTACCACCAGGAATGTCACCTAAAAGGCACATCAAAGTGTTCAAATGACTTGAGCATCGTTCCTGGCTGGTGCAGCTTCTAAACCATGTTTGAGAAACCAAATTATACCAAAGTAAGTTGGTCTGTAACTCTTCAGATTTCCCCTCCAAAGCCGACTCTCCCTTTAGTGACCCTCTGGTCAGACACACGAAACCAAATTTTTGGCTGGTGAATCAGTGTTATCCTAGCAACAAATCTTACACTAGTATTTGGGCTCTTAGCATTAATCCTAAACTCTCATCCTCCCAGCCCATTGCCAGGATTTCATTCCTCTAGGGAATCCATTATTGTTTCTCACTGTGGACTACATAGTATACAGTCTAATGCCAGTTCCAAAGAAATTAAGGGGTTTAGTGCAAAAAACATGAATTTGCTCAGATTCTGGCCATCATTTAGGTCTCTGGGGTGCTGTGATGATACAAGTGCATGGAAAGTTGTGTATTCCACTGAGTATAGTTTTGATCTCTGGCAAAATGAAAAAGGGTGAATATCTATCTCAGGAAATATATTTAGAAAAGACCTGTGATAGATATCTTAGCTAAAAAGATTTAAGACTCTTGGAAAACACTTTATGCTTGCCCCAAAATGCTGGTCCTGAAAGGCAGCAGTTTTAACATTTTAAAGATTGAAATAAGAATATAATCATTTATAAGCTAATGGTGTCTCTTTACATGCCTGTGGTGTGGGGGCATTCAAGCAGATCATGCTTCTTTAAAAGTCACACAGAGAAGGAATATCATTTAAAACCTTAATAATAATCAAAAAGATAAGAAATGGGTAGTTGAGGAAACTCTTTCGTGTATCTCCTGGCAACCTTTTCAACATATCTCATTTTAGGTAGTGGTTAGTATCTATAATAGCCTAAGATTTCATGAAGGCCACAAGGTTCAACAGAAACATGTTAAGGCTGTTGGTCTGCTGTAGAAAATCACGTGTTAATGGATAGGACTATATGACCTTTGTAGGAGCCTAGAAATATTCTAAGCTAACTGAAATATTAAATAAACCAAATCCCTGCTTAGACACATTTATTTTTATGTATGCAAATCTCTTCTTTTTGAGACAATCTTGAAAGACTAATGGTAGTCCAAAATTTTTTGTTGTTGTTTAGTTATTTTTGTTTGTTTGTTTGTTTTGTTTGATTTTTGTTCTGAGCAGTCTTACAGGAGGCTCTTAAGTTAGCTATCTGGAGCAACAGCTCTACCACTCAATATAAATGCTCTGTGGACCAGTAGAGGGGAAACAATCATACTTCTCCTTGACACATTGCCATTCAGTTAACAATAAGTATTTGAAATCTTGCTTGCACTAGTGTATGTAAATCATATGAAGAAACCTGTAACACTTTGGTCATACTGAGGAAAAGATTAAACCTTGGAGCAGAAGGCTTCATTTCCATAATACAGTTCCCCAGTGACTGTTCTCAGTCTTCTGTCTCAAGAATTTAAGTATAACCCTTTAACTTGGGTGGATCTGCAGCGAAGAGCTGTAGAAAAAGAAGTACTATGATAGTGTGGTCTGCTGGGATTTAGCAAAATAACCTTTAAAGGGACTAGGTAGATCAACTTCTTGAATTTTTATATATGTTTATAAAAAGGGAAACTTTCAAAGCCAGAGTAAGAACCAGCATGCTTCCTATACATGGTGTGGATCAGTAGCATTGGGAAATTCTCACGAGGTTCAAAGAGGGAAAAATCTAAGCTTGTAGTCACTAGTTAAAGGCACTTACAAGTTACTCACTCTAGGTTAATGATGGTGCATGTCCAAACAGTAGCTTCAAATTTGAGAAAGTCAAATGGAAGCTTGTGAAATGAAAAGTTTTAGAGCAAATACGCTTGTTCTTATTTCTTCTTGTCGCTTTCCTATCTGTTAAATTCTGCATCAGTTTGACAGGGCTGGAAATCCGATTCTATTTCATAATTGCCCAATTTAATCAGTACCAGCATGCTAGTCCACTGGCTTGGAGATATTAAATCACACAGTCAACACTTTTAATATCATAAAGTATGCAACTGGATGGATGTATGAATGGAAGATTGATGTAAGTGGGTACAAATTTTTTCATTCACTACTGAATCTTGCAGTTTTGATTGCTAAAGCTAGAGAAGCTTGATTTAAAATCTAGATTTATGGAAATACACTCCCATAGATCCTGAAAAAAACTTTACAAGGGACTCAGTACATGGATATTCTGTTACACTGGATCTTGCTGAAAAATTTCTTGTGCATTTGAAATGCAGTGCTAGGGACAGACTACTTTGACAAAGGTAGTGTGGTAGATCTCACTCGGGTTTTACAACATTACTATAGAAGAAATGTGGTAAATGGGTGAGTCTAGGACTAACTTGGGCATTATCAGCTTTTCTTATGTCTTTCTACTCTATCAGACTGGAGGTGGGTTAACTAAAGTTGAAGGATAATTCTTGAGCTCTAAGGATTTTTTCACTGATGTTCCTAGCATAAAAATAAGGAATGTGCTGATGCAGATAGTCAGTTGCAAAAAGTTGGAGGAGGATAAAATTATCAGACTGGAGGAATTAGGACTTTGAAATGTGATGAAATAAAAAAAAAAATAGGATGCAGTTTGTCTTTACAGAGTGCAAGGTTAATGCATCTCAGGACTAATTAGTTTTTGCTTTAAGATTAGAAAGATTAGAAATCAGTTGGAAATGACAAGAAGCTGTTGGAGCTTTAATACTAGGAGATTGAGATGAGTCTTTGAGATTTGCTTCTGAGAAGAGAATGTGTTTCTGTAAGGTGAGAGGGTGAAGTAAGAATTATAGAGATCAAAATTATTTCATCTGGAGTATTCTGTACAACACAGGTACTCCTTTAGCAGGAAGATTAATTCAGCACATCACAGAGGCAAAGGGCTGTAAGAATTATTGGCAAAACTGAAACTTTTCCTGTGAGGGATCTGTGAGTTTGTGGCTTGCTTAATCCAGCAAAACAGAGGCTAGGAGGTGCTCCTTGTGAGAACACACAGAGCTGAGGAAAGGAAAACACAAAATGCTCCAGGTTAGGAAAAGAATGATGTGGGCAGCCCTTCACTGGCTGTGAAGATCCAGAAATGCCATCATGGGACTTCTAGTGTGAGAGGAACAAGGGACAGAGAGGTGCCCAGGGTCAAGACACAATGGCTTAACAGTCTTGGCACTTTCTGCTGGCTGACACAACTCACTCAGATAGTCTCCCTAGGCAAGCAGTGGATTCCCCAACACTGGACACTTTAAGGATTCAGCTGGACTGGATGCTGGGCCATCTTGTCCAGACTGGTTTTCTCAAGAAAGGTTGGACCCAGGTGATCCTTGAGGTTCCTTTCAACCTGGCATTCTGTAATTCTGAGAAAATAGCATGTTACCAAAGGATTCAGTAGTCACAGCTCTCTCAAGCAGGACTAGCTTTTTTCTTTATCATTCAATGTAGGTTAAAAAAAAATCATAATTTAGCTGATAATCTGCTAACAAATGCTGTACTTTTGACTTCAGGCATGCAGCTCATGCTGTCATCATGAGCACACTGTTCCCAGTGGCTGCTGTCAACTCTAAGGGAAGGGAAGGTCACTATTTAATAGCTCATATTTTAATTTTCTTGTTCTCAGGGTTGTGTAATCAAACTCCATGTTTGTGGTAACACTCCATTAAGTGCTGTGGCAGTTGGCTCTCTGTAGATGAGAAATCTCCCCACGAAGGCTGCACTGAGCTTCAGTGGTTTGGTGAGGGGTGGGACCATTCAAGTGTGACTGTTTTAAAAGTGAGTGCTGTAACTAAAAGCCAGGTCAAATGTCTTCAGGAAGTCAATGTTCACACCTGTCCTGCAGGTGATTTATGGCTCTATAATTCCTTTCTCTGAGGAAGGACTGGAGAGCAAAGGAGAAAGATTTCATTAAAACAAAACCTGACCTATGCAACTCTGGTATAATCTTTATATTTGAAACCAAATACACTCACCTTGACTCTTTTTTGTCTTCTTGCTAATAAAATGATAACTGCTAGTTAAATATTGCTTTTTTTTTT
>NW_008622418.1:23021-35046 GCF_000691845.1 Merops nubicus | reverse complement strand
GGGTTCGGGTGTCGGTAACGACAGTAGGGAAGGTGGGGAGAGCTCAAATAATACCCTGCCCCAGCTACTTCCAGGCTTACAGGAGCCAGAAACCCATCAACACGTCTCAACAAGCCCAGAGAAACATAGAGGCACAATGGCATGTGTGAACATATAATAAGAACCTCCAAGGAATAAACACCTTGTCTGAGCCCCTATTGCTCAAAATAGTAGATCTTATATTTGGAAAGTATTTTCTGCAATTATTTTGACTACTTTCTTTCTACTGCTTCAGGCTTGATTCTCTTAATTAAAAAAAAAAAAAAAAAGCGAAACCAAAACCCACCAACTTAAATTTTACCTGGATTGTCTAAAGACATGTTGAATGACCGTGAATAACTCTGGAATTGCCTGTGACTCTTTAAGCCATCCTCAGCTATAAAGAGGGGTATGTTTCTTTTTCCTTTCTCATGTTATGTCAGAAGGTTTAATTCATTAAAAAGGTGTTTGCATACAAAATTCTCTGTAAACAGCGATATTAATTCTTGCCTAGAATGGTGATTTTTATATCCTCTTTGTCAGCCTTAATAAACTGTTGCATGTTTCCATAGTTCTACTTCAAGTACTTGGAAACTGTTACCTTATCCTGTTAAGTTATCTAGCCAAGCTATCAACATTCAACTCCTTGAACAACTCCTCCTAAGTCAATCACTCTGCTCCTCTATATTCTTTCCAGCTGTTGACCTTTATTAGGCATCTGAGAGCACGGATTCGGAGGTTTGCTTTTATACATGCTTGAAAGCATGCTCCATCTTTATATTCAGTCTTTATTCAACCATGAATTTCAGACTTAGCAACAAATCTGTCTTTAAATGTCAAGCCACATTATAGTTCAGGTGGGAAAAAAGGTTCACACTAGGTTGTGGTAATCAATGACTTCATGTTTTAATTATATACTTCAAGAGATACTCAGTCTGGTTGTTGATCTTACCAAACTATGCTCTCTTGTGCTCTCTCCTTGAAGCTGAGCTGGTAAGGCAAGCACAGAATTCCAAGAAGCACAAAAAGAAAAGTTTATGTTTCCTTTCCAAGGATATTATCTGCTTTGGCTACCCACTTGTTGTGGTTTGAGGCTTGGAATGGGGGCGTCACCTTCCAGCAACTGGGAGGACCCCGGGTGGGGGTGAAACCATTGTATTCCCTCCCCTTCCCACACACACTCTGATAAGAGGCAGGGAGTGGTTTCTTGTTTCACTCCTGCCTTGGAGCTTGGAGAGGAAAGTTCTCCTTTCACTCCGTGGGACCCTGGAACCATTTCTGAGGGTTTTGTATATTTTATCTTTTGTATTATTCCCCTAATCTTTATATATATTATTTTCCTTACCTCCTTTTTTCATTTTCTGTTCCTTGTTGAACAATATACTTCATTTTTTTTTCCAAAGTGTCTCTCTCTCTCTCGGGGGAGGGAGAGGCGAGTACATAGTTCTGTTCCGTGTGGGTCCTGCCCTGAACCCCTTTTTACACAGAACCAGGACACCACTAAACCCAAAGATTCTTTCTTTGTCTGTTTCTTGTAACACAAGTGTAAAAGCAATGAGCTAATGTACTTTGTGATTCCACTAGGCATATGTCAAGTTACATCAGCAAAGCATGTGCCCTTATTGCTACTGACATAGACCCTTGCCAGACATCAAAGGAAGAGCTCTCACACTGTTGCCAAAATGCATACACAGCTGAATGAGCAGTGCAAGAGGAAAGGAAAGGAGAGAGAACAAATGTCAAGAGAGTAACTGCTCCCCTTCTGTTTTTTTAGAATCATAGAATCATGGAATCCTTTAGGTTGGAAGGGACCTCCAAGATCATCAAATCCAACCACCGAGCCACCAGGGCTCCAAAGTCCTCTGCCAAAACAGATCAGAATCTGTCAGGGTTGGAAGGGACCACAAGGATCACCCAGTTCCAACCCCTCTGCCATAACCAGGGACACCTCCCACTAGACCAGGCTGCCCAGAGCCTCATCCAGCCTGGCCTTAAAGACCCCCAGGGATGGGGCCTCAACCACCACCCTGGGCAACCCATTCCAGGGTCTCACCACTCTCATGGTGAAGAACTTCTTCCTCATGTCCAGCCTGAATCTGCCCACTTCCAGCTTTGCCCCATTCCCTCTAGTTCTGTTGTTACTTGAGATCCTAAAAAGTCCCTCCCCAGCTTTCTTGTAGGCCACTGTGAGGTGGTTCAAACAGCTTGTCAATTAACACTAGAAGAGATAGATTGATGAACTTTAGAGTCTGTTCATGGTGGAAGAGCTAATAATGGCAATAAAAGGAGATGGACCCATCACCACCAATTGCTTAGAGCAGTACTCTGCTTTGCGTGTTTCTTTGTGAACAAAACTGACTCCTCACTAATTTTTGTAACTTAAATCTTGGCTAAGTGGCAAGCTGCCTTAGCAGAGAAGGAAGATTGGAAGCCTATGGTCAGCAAGTCTGAGGTGAAACATTTGCCTACGGTCATCTAGTGTCATTTAGATGACCTATGTCAGTCAACCTGGCCAGCTATTGCCAGTTCAGAAGACACAGGTCCCACAAGTCCTATGATATATGTACCAGCCCACTTTGGATGCCTCGAACATCATATAGCATTCTAGATGCCACTAGATGACAATATGTAGACAACTGAATCATGAAATGGATGAAGAACAGAGTTGTGAGTGGGCCCATTTCATGTTGCATAGAAGAATATCCATAGCATTCCTTTAGGCAAGCCAGGCCATAAGCCCTTCTCTTGCAGAAAATGGTAATGTTCCCATTGATTAAACTGCAGGACAGTCTTGCCATTAGCTGTGCTATGAATATTTAATCAAACAAATTGGACAACAACGAATGCCTTTTTGCCTTTTGATCCATTCAGGAAAGATCTTCAGCTAAAGGCAGCTTCCATTTTCTGTGAAGTAGCAAAAGGAGACTGGCTTCCTATCAAATCTGTTTATCTCTATTGTCTCTTCATTTCTCTTCAGCTCATGATATTTCTTACTCTTATTTACCCTTTTCATCAGCTCTACTGGCCTTTAAGCTAAAAAATACACACCGTAAACGTTCAGCTATTTTCCTTAGCTGCCTGCCAGAAAAATGGCAAAAAAACCCCACTTTATTTTAGCCCTTCCTGATGATTTCAGTTAAGAAAAAAGTAATATCTGGGAAAAGTGATCTTTAGGATTCTCTGTTATTTTCCTCACCTCTGTTACTGTGTAAGATGTAATATATAAGAGTAACTTAAAAATTCAGAAATAGATATAATAGGAACAAGTAGCAGTAGTAGTAGTAGTAGTAGTAGTAGTAGTAATGTTGATGTAGTTCTGCCTGCCTCTGGAATCCTGAAGAGTAATTTTGGACACTGTATTTGGAGAAAGCAAAAGATGGTGAACAAAGGGAGGAGGGAGAAATTATTGTCTTCTTTTTTAATGACTGCAATGGAACAAATTAGAAACAGTTTGGAAATACAAAGATCACTTCAGTGGCTAGCAATGATAAATGGGACTCAGAGTCTAAACCAATCAAAGATGACTAGCAATGTTTAATTTGCGGTTGTCTTGACCTTTATTTTCATGTGCTATGATATGTTATGCTCTGCTGAGTTTGTGGAGGAAGGACATTTCAGACAGAAATTTCAGCAGGTTCACTGATTCATATTTGTTTCCTAGGCTGATATATTGCTGGCTGTATAAATTGTTTAGTGCCACAAGTATGATTATTAGCAAAAAGAACAAGAAGATGACCACACACAGACTGGCAATTTGTTATTTATCTTGAGGCTCAGCAAAACAAAAATGCTAGACAATTTATTTCAGCCTTCACATAGACCATCCTTATTTCAGCCAGTGTCTCCTGTTATTCTGAAGACACAAAGCACAGGGAATATTTGCTTTTCATAGGACAAAGCCGTTGTTCATGTCTCAGACCAAAATGACAGCATATAGAGTTATGAGCAATGACATTATGGAGCCAGTCTGATGGAACTGGCACTACTCACCATATACTGAGCATGTATCAGCTGTCAGTGCCTGACAGTGGATAATCAGTGGGTTATTTTATTATTGTTACTCAGATTTGCCTTAGTCACTTTCCAATCTCTTGTTGTTGGAAACTCATTCTGTAATTTTTTCTTAGCCTTCCAAGCCTTTAAAACACAGCACAGAAACCATGCAGAAGGAGGGACAAAGAAAAAAGAACAGAGGAAACATTTTGGTTGAGTTAATTTAACAGACAGAAATGCTGCAATCTAAAGCTGATGCTATGGAAATCTTTCTACTTTAAAATCTTGTTTATGAGATACAATCAATCCTCAAAGTTCCAACATGAAAACATTCTAGCTACTGTAGTCCAACTTCTAGATTTTGGAAGAGGTCTTAATTATGTCTGTGCCATTTTAAATTCCATGGAATAATTCAGGAAGTTTAACAGGAAATTTTACACTGCGTACTAGATTGAATCTATAAGTACCAATCACTTCTACAGAAATCTATTTGTTTGCAACAGAGAGTTTAATCCATATTAAATTGCATAGAAGGGTTAAAGCCCAAATCATTTGCAGATGCTTTTCCTTTTTTTTCTAATATGAACCTCGATTGCTCAAATCATTTTATCAGCAACTGGAACTTATTTGGCTATGACAATTAAAATGGCAAAATATAAGATTTGTTTAGTTACAAAACTGAATCATACATGAGCACCAATGTTAGAGATCTTAGCTCAACAGTAAAGACAAATTCTGGGGACGACTGTCATAATCCTAAGGGAAAATTAACATTACCCACATTAAATTACCCACTTATATTCCTTTGTCGAACATAAGTGAATTTCAGAGCTTCTGTAGCGGCAGCACTACAAACCAAAAAAAGAAGACTTTCAGAGGAACATGCAGAACACAAGGAGAGACATCTAAAATTATGTAGTGTTAATGCCTCTCACAGTATTTTTTTCCTTTTTTTCCTTTTCTGAACCTGACAGAATATAGAATAATCTCAAAGAGAGAACACCAATAAACAGGGCCAAATGTGATAATTACAGTCTCACTGTACCACTACAGTCAAATAAATGCCAAAAGAACTTAGCATGCAATAAAATATTTGGTCCCTGTCATCCCCAGACAATTGGTGGATGGAGCCTCAGCAGATCCAGACCATCAGAGTGAGATTTTCGGTGCTGAATGAGAGACCTGCCTCCTCCGAAGTGTCGAAATATTCTTGCATTTTGGTGTGAAATCTGGACACAACTACAACTGTTGGAACCAAGAAAGACAAGGACAAAACGGAATTTCCCCTACGAAAAGGTTTCCTTGATCATTTGTAAAGACATAGTACAACAATTTAGAAATTATAAACAAAAGTGAAAACTGACTTAACTGACTTTTACTGGAGATAAGTTGCCCTCTTGTAATTCAAAATTGCAGCACTGATACTCATTACATGTGGGAATACTATTATACAAAATTACAAGAAATCACAACTGTGGGATTTTTGTTCGGCTTTTTTTCTCAGAATTTCCTACCAAAAAAAAAAAAAAAAAAGTTAGTTCTGCATTTTAACTTGGGCTGTGTGAATTGCATGCAGTGAGAGTACAATAACTGCTAGAGATCCCTATCTAAAACTCTAGAAGCAAATGAAACCCAAATCTTTTTAGAGTTACTGTTTGGCTAATGGCACTGCAGAGGACAAAGTTAAGGGGGCTCAGAAGAGAAAAAGGAATGTCGACCTGCAGAAGTCGGTAATCTTTCATATGCAGTAACATTACTAACAGATTTAACCCAGAGAATTAAAATCCTTTGGGCTTCTAGCCCTATTTTTTTCTAGGTTAAACTTGAGATATTCAAAAGCCATGATGTGAACCAAACACTGGAGATCTTATTTCAAAACTAAGAGACAAGTATACCTATAGCAGGATTATGTGTGATCAGCTCATAAAAGATCTGTCCCGAAGCACAGTAATTCTAATCAAAGTATTTGTAGTCTTATCATGGATATCGCCTCAATGTAACACTAATGTTCAAAGAGTAAATCACATTCTGTAAATTGCTTATCCAGTTTCACTCAGTAAACAGTGTCCCATGGATTTTTAAATGGCTGGTTCAATGACCTGTTAATCTATTAGCTGACAACACTTTTGTAATAAGAAAATTCCTTTCTCAAAAAGTGCCTCCACCTTTCCTATCTTTCATGTCTTCTTTCTTTTGTTGTTTTGTTGGTTTTTTTTCCCTTTAGCACAAGGGTGTTTTAAAAATAACAGGCAGATAAAGCTATTTTCTTCATGTCCTTATTGTGCAAGAAGGCATTTCAATTTGATCAACTGTTTATGCCAGCAGCCTACAGTTTCAGTTCTGAAAGCTTATACGATCAAATTAGATGAGGGCACCTATTCCAACCGTCTGAGCTGCAAGCAGCATTCCATCCCAACCAGCTCTCATCCCACATCACAGATGGAGCAATACAACAGTAGCAAGTAGTTTTTCTAAAGTGGAAAAAGCTACCTGTGAAAATATTCTTATAATACTGAGTACATATCCTTCCATACTGCCTACATTTTCTTATCTTACTACAAATGTACTTCAATCTTTCTCATATAGAAGTTAAATGGAATGAAAGGCAATATTTTAAAAAGTAGAAAGTGCTTTGTCTCCCTGTCTAGAAAGAAATACTAAAGCTTCCTTACAGCTATAGTTTTGGTGTAAAGAAGGAAGATAGTGAAAAAAAAAAAAATTAAGTCTGTCATGTGTCATTAACATTTTGCATAATATTTGTATCTGCTCCTTACAGAACTGGAGATAAGACTTAAGATAAATTCTACTCAAAGCAAAGACTTTACAGGTCATCAGTTCGGAATTTCATTTTTCTTTATTTGTTCCCACAAATCCATTTATTTTTGGAATAAGCATTGGAAAATTAAAACCACAGTAGTTCTTCCTATTTCTTGCTATCTTAACCTGCAACACAAGACATTCTTCTCATGTGAAATATTAAGATGGCCCTACTTAATCTGTAGGTCAGGTCTTTAATGGGTTTTAAAAGGCTCATTGCTGTATTTGCAATTGCTAAGCCATAACTAATGGCACAGGCTAGCTAGAGATCCCAGGTTCTTTTTCTGATCCCAAACTTTTCTAGTTTTTGCCTTCCCTGCAATTTTAAAAATACACTCATTTACAACTGCATTTGAAAGAAAAATGGAATTGGAAAAACTGAAAAAATAACTACATTTTGCTGCTTTTGCTTTTAAAGGAAGATATTTGTTTCTATATTCCTAGTATATTTTTGTAGGTTTCGTTGAAGGAATTAATCTTCTACAGAGATGGCAATACCTTTCAATAAGAAACAAAACTTCTACATCTTTTTGCTCAGCACTTGCTTCATGCTATTCCATTTTGCACAGTTTACTGTGACAGCAAACATTATCTTGCCCATCACTGCTAGAGGTATATACAATTCATAATGCAACAGAGATTAAACTCAGAGCATTAACACCACACAGAAAAAAAAATCAAAAAGAAAATCATGCTACTCATTTTTCCTTTAAAGCCCTGCCTCACTGTTTGCCCCATCAGACCTGGAAGGTATGAGGCTTGCTTTCTTCACTTGGAACCTTCTCCTCCTGGCTTGCTGCTGGATAAAAGAAAGGACAGCACAATAGGCAAGAAGGCTGGGGTCTCGAATCTAAGCCCAGGTCCTAATTTTGGAGGTGAAGCATGGTGCAGGAAAAAAAAAACAATACACAAGCCCTCACCACCCCAACCCCAAATCAGCTCCTACACCTCCCCCCATGAACCCCCCCCCCCCAAAAAAAAAAAAAAAAACAAAAAAAAAATTGCAAGTTCTCTGAGGCAGAAATCAGCTTAGGACACTCCCTTGCCTCACAACAGTGAGTGGGTGAGGACAACCAAAAGAAGATGGTGGTGGTGAAGGCTGCCTTTGCCAAAGAGGACAACCCTGGGCACTGTTGTGTTCTCATTCCTGACGTTGTCTGCATAGGATGCAGCTATGGTCTCTTCCTTGTGCGCTTTAGCATTGGTGCCATGATCTCCCTTCTATCCTTGTCCCTGTCAGTAACAGCTACAACAGAGGGGAGGAAGGGATAAGTCCTCCCTTACCACTTTTGCTTGTATCTTGTTGGGTGGGGAGGCCCTCAAAGGAGGCAAAGGACATCCTGAGGTTGAGAGGGGATGAAGATATGTTCCCCCTCCCCTTTCCTTATTTCTGCTATGCAAAAGGCAAGTGGTGGCATCACTGCAAAACAGTGGTTGTTCTTAAAGAGCTGCTGAGCATTGAGCAGGCCTTCTTCACTGAAGGGGCTGGCAACATGTCCTCAATGTTCAAAGTCAGAATTTGAGATTCATCCCACAGGATAATTGTTTCTTCTAAGCAGCTGTTTTAATTGTGTCACCATTTGGAGGATCTCAGAGCACCATATGATGATTATAGGGCACATAGGCTCATTGCCGAGGATTCTAGACTGCACTGTGACAGTCATGTTAAGCAGGAATTGGTTCTGCAGCTCTGAAAGTATTTTCCGAGCTGCTTTCTTTACGTCCCCATGCTTCCATTTCCTCACAGCAAAATAGAAAGTATAACTTCCAGTATATTTTAGATTATTTCCAATGGCATGTAGGAAAAGTAGAAATAGGTCTTCAAGGTGAGCTGCTGTGATAGCTTTCATAAGGAAACAATTGCTCTTTTATCTGTTTTGCAGGATTTAGTTGTGATTTATAGTAAAATTCTATAAAAATCATCACCCTACTACCCATGAAAATGAATGTTTATGATGTTACCTGTGAAAAGATGAAATATTGACAATAATAATGGAAAAAAAAAACAGTGATTATATTATGTCTTGCATTTCAGCACGTTTTGAACGTACAGGGTGTAGTTGCAAGCACAGCTCAGGGGAACTTTGTCAGCCTCATTTCAAGTGATGTAATTGTTCTCTCGAACACAGGCAGTAAGAATTCAGGTCAACCTTCTGGCCTTGAAACAGCTAATATGGAGTCTGGCTCATAGTCAGACCAAGCAGCTACAAGAATTTGCTGCCCCTGTCTGATCACCAGTCCTTTCATCAGATATCACAGCTCCCGTTGCAGAGCTGGCTGAATAAGCCTTCTGTTCAACCCTGACTTGCCACAACGCGTAACTTGCTGTATTTACTGACAGAGCATCAATGAGTTAAGTTTATTTGCAAGTATCTGTAAGTTTAGCACAGGACAGGTCAGGACCTTGACTCAGTTCCCTTGATGGAATTAGCTGAGATGGTTAAAGGTGTTACACTCCACAGAATGGAGACAGTAAAAACTGAAGTCCATGGAAAGTAAACTCAGTAGAAACTGCGAATCCAACCTACTTCTCTGTGTCAGGTGATATTTAGCCTGAAATATTTTAAAGAAGCAAAATGAGCAAAAGGATTAAATAGTTTGCTGGAAGCTGGGCCATTGGACTACCAGCAACAGTTCAAGCTAAAAGAAGAATTTGGTTTTTTTTCAGTTAAGCACTAATTCAACCCCAATCTGTAAATTGGGTTAAGACCCTAACAATGGTCTAGGTGCACTAGGAAACCAATACATCTTATTGCTTGTATGTTTACAGAAAACTAGTCAAGTTATTTCAAAATTCCCAAGTGCAGAAGTGTTTGTGATTGAACTCATTGAGTTTTGAAGCTAATATATGAAAACTGCAGTGCTTAAAAATAAGCTTGCAGTTGTATACAACAAATTGGCCTGCATATGGACTGTATTTCTCTGGAACTTCATACAAGTATGTGGAAGAGGGCTGTAAACTTTGCTGTGACTACAGTTTCTCTGTGTTTGTAGCTATGCTTTGTTAGGTGTGATAACTGCCTCTGATTAATCAAAGATGACATTCCAAGGTACTTTATAGAAAAACAATGTTTTTCAATTTGATAACACTCCAAATTGCTCTCGCAGGTCCACATTCAGCTGAAGTGGTTTGAGGGCCGTCTAATTCAAGGGATTGTGCTAAAGCTCACTATACTTCACTAGGTTTATCTTTTCAGGTTTCTTATCACCTCAGTTCTTAATACTCATCCTATTCAATCTCTTCTTTCCCAAGTTTTATTAAGTTCTTTTCAAGATATCAGCAGATTCCAAAGGAGCTTTCGAGTGAAACCAGCCAAAAAATTATTTATTTTAGTGTCTTCCTTTCCTCATTCCCAGGAATATACAGGAAAGCAAAAATATCTCCCTCTGGTTACCATGCAGTACTATAATGTCACATTGCAAGGTGTGTACATACTGCTTGCAATAATATGGAGATTAGTTGCTTGCTTGATTATGCACAGGCCATAAGCCATTTACTTTGAATAGTCATGATTGCAGTGTATAAATAATTATTGATAATTTTTTCCATTCTAACTAACTGAATCTTATCTGAAAAACAATAGGTATAGTCTAAAACTGGTCTCTTCTCTGGCTAGAGTTGTAAACATTATTATTCATTGCATACTTCCAGTTAGCAGGCTTTCCATCACCTGAGACCTGTAGTATCTAATTTTGGGATGTGAGGCAAAATGAATCTATGGAAGCTAGAAAAACACAAGAGGTAGTTCTGTGCCCCCTTTGGTGGAATTGGCTTCACTTGGTATAGCACCTGAACACAAACCAAGAAATTGCCTTCCTACAGCATCTACAACTGATTCTTATTCTAGTGGTCTGTATTCCTGTCCTTAATATGGACTTTAAATAATATATCGCTTCCCTATAATGGGAAAATGCATCATAATAGAAAACATGTCAGTGTTAACCACTAGCAGCCAATACGTTAAAGATAACACTATAGCTGCAGTACAAATATACCATCAGAAGACCTTTTGAGGGTGGAAACAGACTGCAGCTGAGGACTGAGAGATAATTATTGTATGCATATAATTTGAAAGAAATTATAAGGTTGAAAGCAGGTGATAGGTTTAAAATTGTTTACTTGATGGATACAATTAGACTAGTGGATTCTTTGGGAAAACATGGATTAAGTCTTGCATTAGATATTAGATATGGGATATTAGATATTGCCTCAATCTACATTGAAAGAATTATTTAATTAGTCAAAATAATTTGAAAAAAAAAAAAAAACAAACCAAACTACAGGAATTGTGAATTTGAAATGTATGCTTTCTTTGCATACGTGTCTCTGACTATCTGTAAAGGTCTGGGTTAGGGTTAGTAACCTGTAAAGGTTTAAACCTTCAAAGGCTTATTTTCATATTCTCAGAGAGCTTTATGATTCAAGGAGCAATCTTCATCTTCAGACTGATAAATAAAAAAATTCTTTCCCCAAAATGTTAACATTTCACTTTTTAAACATTTTGCAGTCTTCCAAACATTTTGTCATCAAAAGAACACTGAAGTATTCATGAATCTACATAGGGGGGAGTAGGATCTTGCACAGTAGCAGTTTACAAGACAGCAAGAAATGTAGCTGAAAAGAAAACAGTTTAACCATTAAATTTTTGCTTAAAAACATAGAATGTTTGCTTTAAAACACAAAACTTGAGAAAACGTTATAAAATTAAAAATCCATTTCTTAATAATTAAAACGGAAAAAGCTATTGCAAATTTTGGTGCCTTGGAGCAGATTAAAAGTACTGAAAAGCTGAATAGACCTAGAACACCACCTGAAAAGGGTCGCTTCTGATAAGCAGCCAGTGGTACAGGAAGTTAGGAAGGAAAACTTCTAAGAATTGTTTAGGTTTCTTTCTCTTCATTTTGTGCCAATATCAAACTGGAAGGAAACACCACCTCAAGGCTTGCCCAGCTGTGACAACAGGGAATTTTAGTTAAAGCAATATATCTTGCAAGTAACTGTGAGCATCTTCGTGGCTTGGCTCATCTCCACAAGATGGAGTATATCCATGGGCTCAGCTCAACATCTCAACTTGTTTGAGAAGTTTTTTGATCTGAGTTTCTAAAGTAGGTGTTGTCTGGATCATATCTGCTGGCGAGTGGAGGAAGCAATTACCTTTCTGAATTAACCCCCTGCCCCCACCCACGAAAGGGAAAG
>NW_008622418.1:0-22847 GCF_000691845.1 Merops nubicus | reverse complement strand
TCACTGTTGCGCCCAGCGGGGGAGCAGCCCCTGGGGAAAAGTCCCAGGCTGGACTCAGACACAGAGGTGACGGGGCACAGGAGCTGGATTCTGGAACTCAGTTCAGGAACACGGGGCTCCGGATGAAAGGCAGAATGGATGAAGTCCTCCTCGGATGCTGGCCACTGCAGGAGAAGCAGCCAGCAGGCCAGAAGACAGAAGGAAGATGGAAGAGGTGATGGCAGGGCTTGCCCCTCCTGATCCTTCAGCTTTACTGGATATGAGGGCTGTGGGATGGAACACCCCACTGATGAATCTTGGGGCCACTTATCCTGCCTGCTCCTCCCCACAGGTGGGGTGTACTCTCTGCCCCCTCCATGTGGGATACAAGATCAGCAGTGGCCTTGGTCTGCACACCAATCCCTGGCAGCAACTCTAAACATGAAGTGTTATCACTGCTAAAAACATACAGTCTGCTGAAAATATATTGTTAGCTTCAGACAGTTAACTAAAGGAGCTTTAGCTAAAAAGTAAAATCAGTGAACAGAGACAGCCATGTTCTACCCAAAACCAGGACATAAATCAAATAGCCATTTCTGTAAGCTTAAAACTTATCCCAGAAAAGACAAGTTCCAAGGCTTTGAAACTATTATATAAATTATATAAATGAACAGTGTCATAAAGTCTTAGTTGACTTTTTCAACTCTTCAGAACTTTTTAAAACGCATGAGTGGCTTCATTTTGGTAATCCGTCAATTTTTCCAGCAAAACTTTTAACCTCTCTTACCAAAGCAAGCAATAACACAAATCTGAAGATGCTATTTAACAGCTTTATTAAGTTACTTCTTGTTTTTAAAGGAAAACAAAGGGTTATGTATATTAAAAATTTAAAAGGAGATCAAAATGTGAAATTCTTGTAGATCTACATACAAATACCCTACTGCAGTGAGATAACCAAAATTTAATCATGTAGAAAGAGCTGAAAATCTATTTTATGAAGTGATAATACCCAGGAAGTTTAGGAAGGAAAGTAGGAGCAATCTCTCTAATCTGCATTCTGTTGGTTTTCTGGGGTGTGTACATGCTTTACAGTTGCTTTCCTTTTGCATTAGTAACCTGTCATTGTAGAGTCCATTTTGGTGATTATTATTCAGTGCCTGCAGAAGGATGTGCTTTATTTTTTGGTGTATATTCTTGTACTGCATGCCCTTTATGTTGTTATCTATGCTGAGCTGATTTACCTGCTTAGATTAACATTGCACATAGCATTTGAGAGATCGAATGTTCAATTACATCCCTACTCAGATGTTTCTCTTTATAGAACAGCAGAAGCTATAAAACATCTGTTTTTTCAGTGTGGATTCTGGCAGCAATAAACCCTTGCTTATGATGCACTGTGATAGCTATTTCAAAGCATCAGAGATCATTCCAAAGCTGGGCCGGCATTTTAAAGCAAGCCCACAGTGAGTCCTGTTCCAGTAACCGGGCAGAATCTAAACCACATCTAAAGAAACAGGTCCAAGACAGTGACTCTCATGCTCAGTTCAAGATTTGCTTTTTTTTTATTCCATGTTGCTAAGTAGGTAGTATTTGCTTTCATCAGGTAGATTTTTTTTTGTTCATATGGCTTTTAAGTAGATTTTTTTTTTTAATTATGTAATCCAAGTAGTTTATATAGCAGAACAATAGAGAGAGGAAAGTCTTCTTGTTCTCACATTCATCTGCTTACAGGTTATGAGGCTTTCAACTTCTGAGTTACTGCGAAGTGTGAAGAGCCTTTGTGTTGTCTTTTGATTTTCTAGCTCATTTGGTTCTTGCTCTCCTGCTTGTGTCTCCAATACACAGCCAGCTCTCAATCTCTTTTTTTTTTGTGATTTGGGAGCAGCAATTATTCACCTCTCATATGAATTTATTTCAGGGAAGTACACAGTAGGTATTACCCTCCTACTCTGGGTTTTATTTCAGTAAAATTGGTCAATTCAGTGAGAAAATAAAAGCTAAGTGCCTAATCAGTCTATAAGCTTTTTTATTTTAAATATGAAGTAAAACAGTTTTGACAGTATTTTTTAAGTTAGAGTTGTTGAAAACCCTTTAAAAACCTCACATTTTTAACCTCAGAAAACCAATTTATTTCCTTCTTATTTACAAAGACTTTAGATTCCTTTTCTGATTGACAAAATATACACATGAAGGCAGCAGCATGGCAGAGGGAAATTAAATACCGTCTACATTAATTTATTTTTTTGTGACATTTTTTACAGTATATTGATGCTGACAAAAAACAGTAGGAATTAATGAGGTATCCATAGGTAAAGGGTTTCTTCTTCCATTTCAGTTTTATTTGTCAAGAAGGAAATATATGTAACTGCTCCTGAAGTAAAAGAATTTCTATTTTCCTATCAGATATCAGAAAGACATAGTAATGACATGGTTACATTGCTATCAAAACTTTAAAATAATTGCAATAAATTCTGCATTTTTAAAATTCAGCTTACTAAGCCTTCTTCCTAAATCACATATATTACTACTAGGGATTCACAGCATCTATTTTTATTTCCATATTGTAAAATCCACATTGTCTGGCACACGGCTTCTCTATAGTTCTCTCTTTGTGCCTTGCCAGCAATGTATCTGTATCATATTTCTCCAAATAAATTCAATATGCCTGAAAGTCTGTATATTAATATGCCCTTTCCTGCTCTTTTAAAATGTCTCCATCTTCGAAATAAGCAGCCTGCAAACAAACTACACATGCCTCTCTGTATTTTATGATATGCAGCACCCAGCTAGGACTGTGGCAGATGTCTCTAATATACAATTTGCCACTGAATTTATTGCATACATTCTCATCAGCTACAAAATCATCCTGAAGCATATGGGTTTCATAAGAAAATGTGTTATTCAACCAGAATTCACATGTAGGAGCTAACCTTTGCCACAGGAAATTATTAAAGAGCACCATTTTCACAAAGTTTAGACATCCTTCTACTTGAAAAAACTATCACCTATTTAGTGTGGTGTACAGAAAGATTATTGCTCTTTGCCTTCCAGGCAGAGCAGCAGGGTATGCAGGAAGTCTTCTTTGTCAACTCACTCCTGACATTTGAAGTGAAAATTATAGGTTTTTTTACATCCCATTTACCAAAGAAGGAGTAATGCTAAAGAGAAAGAAAAAAAAAAAAAAAAAACAAAAAAACACTACACACCTCACATTAGAAAAAAAACATGTTATTGTCAGACCTGCAACATTGGGAAAAAAAGATCTTAGTTTATAAGATCACAGTGAAGCAGTGAAAATCTGGAAAAAAAAAAAAAAAACACACAAGCAGACAACCCTTCTGGGAGAAATTATAATAAAGGAAGAAAGGAAAAATATACTAAGGGAAACAAAACCAAAAAGCTAATGGCCGTAAGTGAATGTTTTTACAGGTCTAAACACATAAAAGAGTTAATATTCCTCAATTTTTTTTAACTGCCTCTGCAGTTGTAGCCACATGTAAGACAGCAAGTTAAAAAAGAGAGAAATGTTCTGGATCCATGGGCAGAAATGCCAATGACAGATTTGCAGTTTAATCAGATTTTGCTAACCTAGGTCACTCAGATCATAGATTCTTCCAAAAAGCCTTCTCACAAGTCCTTCCTTAACTGTTTCCACTTGAAGAGCTGTCCTTAGTCTGCTGCTCAGCTTCATTCCTCTTCATAGTTTTGCAACAATGCCATTTGCCCGCCAGCTTTTGGGCCTAGGGAAGTCAGGCTGTTGCTTTAACAGCACTAGATTTAGGACTCCAAATCTCATTTCCAGCTTCTTTAGGAACTCCCTCTCTGTTGCCATTCCCAGCAATCAGACCCCCACAGAAAGAGTAGTTGTACTCAACAGCCATCATTGGTTCAACAGTTAACCTTAACTACCTTACCACAACCACTAATGCCCACATCCCCAGATCTTCTAGCTCCACTAAATATATTTCTAGAATCCAACCCTCCAAATACTTTCTCTTTCAACTTAGTTATTTAATTTTTTTTTCCTTTATGAAATGTGCCGCTCCACCTTTCAATATAATACATCCATTGCAGAACAAAATCCTAAGTGGAGTCATCTCTGTTCTCAGGTGAGGCTAGGTAAGATGCTTTGTATCTCATCAGCTGCTGTGTGTGCCGTTCTGTCTGAGCTACAACTGGGCAAAGATCTACTGTCTCATCTCACCCATCTTTACTCTGATACTTGAAAAACTGGCAAAGTACAGCAAGGACACCTCGCAGGTAGGTAATACCACTTGGATGGGAAGACATCCTTTAGGATGTGTCCATCTGCCTTTTTTTACGCAGTAAGTATGATCTCCCTTAGTAAAATTGAACAGTGTTCCCTGACATCAGTGGGCTCCCAGTTTCAAGTCAAGTATCCGTTCCAACTCTAGCATAACAAGTATGAAACACTTTTTCCAGGAACTTGGCATCTTTTGATTATCTCTCATCTGGAAAACAACTCCATTTCAGAAATTTCAAATTAAGAAGTCAGTGAAAGAACATCCGTTTTTTTTTTCTTCTTGAATATTTGTCTGTCTTTATAGACATAACCTAAATGCTAGTGTTATACTTAGAAAATTCTATATTGGCTTCCATGGGTTTCAAGTTCTGTTAAAAACATCTGCCTAAAGGGTAAGCAAATAACATAATCATTACTTAGGCTTATTCCATAGTCAACAAACAAAACAAAAACACACACATAACCGTAATGTGTGTATTTCTATATATATTTATATATATGAATTCATTAATGTCATCACCAAACTCAGGTTTGGCTCAGTATTTAAAGTTTTCCATCTTTCTCCCTTAATCCAGGGACAAGGTTTCATTTTGCTTAATTTTGGATTAGTCCAGACTACAGAAGTTAACCTAGGTTAACCTATGTCACACTTTTTAGCAAAACACACCACAAAGAAAACTTGTGGGGAAATTTCTGAGCCTCTTCTGCTGACTGCTTACGCAACTAAGAAGGATATTATCATCAATAGGCAAACAAACAGCCAAAGTTTTCCCTCCACTCTTGAATCATACACCAACAATTCAACGTGCCGGACCACTAGAGGGAGGAATAAGTCAATGCGTTCACTCACATCATAGGGTGTGCAGAAGGGGGCAAGCTGACTCCAGAACCGTGCATTGGCAGATGGAAGGATCCACATGATAAAACTTACAAATCATCTTGCCCCACCATCCTGGGAGCTCCACTTGCTATGAAAAATTTGGGAGCCCTTTCACCAGCCAGAACCTCACACACTGCATAGACAACCACACAACTGCACCACCAGCAGAGTCAGTTCTTATAGTGGTGACTTTTTGCACCACCTCCCAGTTAATGTGGAAGGTGGGGGCACGTGGTGGTGATCTCCTAATCAGTTTCCACCCAAGGATGGCCAGACTCTGGGTGAAAACCAATCAGGAGGGTCCTGGTTGTGGGTATCATCTGCATGTCAACTCTCACACAGGGCTGGGGGTTTGACCCCAGCACTTCAGAGCCTTGCGAAGAATAATTGGAAGTTTTCATAGCATTTCTAAACAGTGTCACAAATTACTGTCATTCAAACAATAATGGGAATTTGTGGTTTTGCAGATTCTACTCTCTGAGGCTCTAATTCATGGAACAACATATAAAAGAGCTGAGCAACAAAATGTGAGGAATTTCTTATTTCTCAGTGTAAATTCAAAGGATCCTTCGGAAGACACTGAAGTTATAGCCATTTGATTTTATGTCAATCCCAAACACCTTCATCAGCTGATCAGTATGTGTGAGCATAGTCTTCTTTGACCACAGTACAACATTTTACCTACAGCAGGTGTAATTAGCCGAAATGAGTCTTAGACCACTTGTACCCTTTTCGTCACTAGAAGTCTAAGTGCAGTCTATGTCTACTGTATCTTACAAGATGATATGCAATTGCCATAACCAGCCTATCTGCTGTTCTTTTAAGTTCAAGGAGTCTTCTTAGACTAGTGATTTCCAGAGACATAGACACTTTCAACAACTGGAGAGGGAAGTTGAATTACTTTTGCACTTACTGTTTTATATTAACAGGAGCAGTTTAGGAAATGATGGACTCGGTTGCTAGCCTGCTAGAGATGTCCATTTAATAGGAAAGCACACTTCAAAAAGTGTAACTTCTCAGATAAATGGAGTAGAACAGAAAACATTTCAGGCAAAGTCACAGTACCAGCAGGTATTTCAGAGTCGCAGTATGATCTGAAATGCATTGCTTTGTACTGTCCAAAAATATGGAATATTGTGGAATAAAAGTGGAGTCAGAGAAGAGTGATAGTAATGGTTAAAGGCACAAAAGCATATAAGCAACTTCTCTGAAGAAGGATTGAAAAGACTAGGATTTTTCCTTTGAAAGAGAAAGTGTAAGAAAAAAGGAATAAAAATACCCAAAATAGTAAAATCATGTTTGAAGGTGCCTCCCTAATTCTTTTCCTCATCATTAAAATAGGGTAAATATACTCTAGACCATTTATCTGGAGTTTCAGAATGAGAAATAGAGCATGACTAAAAACATCAAAGCCTTCACAAAAAGGCTTCTAAAAGACTTCTAAAAAGATTATGGATCCAGCAGAACACTTACATTCATGAAGTTTTGATAACCTTTGAAATAGCCCATTGATACTGTAAGTTAATATATGTCTGAGTGACACAATAATGAGAAGCAGGAAAGATATAGCCATTTCTATCCACAGCATTTACTTCTAATGCTGTTAACACAGCCATTTGCCCAGATCACCTTGCTGCAGATTATCTTCAGGCGGTGAGGTGATTGTCCTTCAGAATTACACTCGTATGCCACATTAATTTCAAAAGGCTTCACTACTATTGATGTTGTTATCATGGGAATGAGGAAAAAGCTGTTGTCACTGGAGTCTGGTACACAGGCAGTGGTTGCACCAATACTGATTCTGTTAGGAATGTGATATTCTACTGAAATATTTATGCTAGTACCTTCCTCTGTAAGAGCACAGCTGTAATACATCTGTGTATGTGTGTACCAGAGAATGGTATAGTCCCCTTCCGTGTGGGGAAATAATTACAATAAGATAGACTTTTATCTTTTTGTATCGATATCCCCACAAGAATGTAATTATGTAGTGCAATCTTTCTGTGATTAATTGTACATTAATATCTGAATTTAGTAATGCCTTTCCAGTTCTGCAGTAGTTAGTACTATCCTTGCCAGGCTGGATGGGGCTTTGAGCAACCTGGTCTAGTGGGAAGTGTCCCTGCCCATGGCAGTGGTGTTGGAACTGGGTTGTCTTTAAGGTCCTTTCCAACCCAAACCATTCTATGATTCTATGAACACATGTTCAGGGGTACAAATATATTTCTACTAGGAAATAAATTAATAATATGTCACACTGATGTATAAGAGCTTAGCGTCAGAATTAGTGATAACATGATACCTAATGGCATTTATTATACCATTCAGAAAGAACTCTGAATACTTAAATAGTATTTGCAGATAACATTCACCTTCAGTGTCTAGTATAGGAAAAAAGAAAAAAAAATAGTTTTTTTTTTTTCCCTAAGCTATTCAAACTATTTAATTTACTAACAGGTATTTCCAGGATTTCCTTGCCCTCAGAAAAGGCAAATATGTTGCTCAGCATCTTAGTTTGCACCATTCGTTTTGTTCAAGGTGTGCTGGCACTGCTGCCCCATTTTTCCTTTTAATACATGCACTTATTTTGAAAGCAATATCTACCTCAAGTGCATAGGTGTTTTCGACAAATAATTAGCAGTGTAATTTGCTAAAGACAAAGAAAAAAAAAAAACCAAATAATTACCAATTTTTCAGTTCACCAGAAAAGTTTCAGAAAGCAAAAAAAAATGTCTTATGCTAGCCACACTGAGGGTCAAGACTTTGGAGGCCAGTACCTGGCCTTGATACATTTGTTTTTCACAACCTTAGGAAACCCATCAGATCAGTTTTGTAGGTTAGTGGTCAACCTTAGTTACATGGCTCAAGCATCTACTGTGCACAGAATTGGGATATCCTAAGTTGGAAGGGACCTATGAGAATCGTCAAGCCCAGCCCCCCAACATCTGGACTAGTCACAGGTCAGGCTGGTCAAGGGGGAGAAACTCTGTCCTCAAACCCAGAAACAGGATTTACCTATTCTGTTTGGAGAATACGATGGTCACTTTCCATTGTTTTAGTTGCTCACCTGTGAAATAAGACCAAAAAAAATGCTTTTTTCTCCTAACATTTGCTTGCCTTCATTATTCCTTACTTAGAGAATCAGAGGTTAATCCTCTAGTACAAGAGCTAATCCAAGCTAATGATAGCTAAAATTGTATGAAGCCTTTGTCTATATATCACATTGCTTCAAATTTTTATCTTCACATACTTTTCAGCATAAGATAGTCATTACCTGGTTATATTAGTTAATGCATTTAGTAAAGGGTTGCATACATACAGTGCCCAACTGCAAAATGATTTCAGGCTTTTGGATTTTCCATACAAAGGCTGTAGAACTACTCAGCTCTCGCCTATTTCAGAACTCATTTGCCTTTTTGCTGCTTCTAGAAATGAATCAAAAAATCAAAATTAAAATATTTTAATAAATTTAAGTTAGGAAAACAATGAATATGCTCAGCTCTGACTATCATCCTCCAGGCAGTTACATTCTATTGCTACTGGTCAAGTCAGAACTTTGGTGTTTTCTTACAGAAATAAGAAGGTACTATACCTACTCTTACTCTTTTGTGTAAGATAGACCACTCGCATGTCCTCAGCCTCCTTAAATTTACAAACAGAGTACCGACTTGCCATGAGAGTACTACATTTAACACCAGTGAACTGCAGTGATGTATTGCTCAGTGCGGTAGCGTTGCCCCACACATCATCCCAAGATCTTCAAGCTTCAGTGCTGTGGCACAAAACCAAAAGCTGCCTGGCTCAGCACAGCCCTGGCCCTTGCCAGGGCTGTGGCTCGGAGCTGCCAGCCTTCCTACCCTGTATCAGTGAACAGTGCTTCGTGTTTCACTGGTGCTGCCTTTTGTATTTAATGACAATCAGGAATATTTTAGATATACACAGAAATGCAGTTATCTGAACAATACTTAAAAAATCTGTAGTGATCTGATAGAAATATAATTGTGTGGGGAAAAAAAAAAATCATTGATTTAATGTTATAGCAAAAGGATTAACCATAGCAATAAGGACCAAGGTCTAAGATATTTGCTGGGTGATTAGCAGTCTGGCTACATCATCCAAATTTTCCATCTGGTCATAAACCCATAAATCCTAAGTTTGACTGCTGCTTTTCCACAGGAAATGTCTTTGGGTAATATTCAATATAAATAGTAAAATAAAAAATTGTCTGAATATTTTGTCCATATATGACATTGCTTTGTGCCTTTAACTTCTCATGTTTTGTAACATAAGGTAAGCATTAAACTGCCTCACCTTAAATATGAACTTGAAATTACAATGTAACAAAGAATGCAAATCTGTTTTGCATGTTTCCCGATGAATTATATAGTTGAATATGGTCTTCAATAAATATTTTTCCACATTTTAATAACTATTTAGAATCTTCAAAAACAGCAGGCATTTTATTAGTTGCACTGCAAGTAAAGACCTAAGTCACAAGGTGGTTTACATCTGAATGTACAGACTGATAATGAACGTGAAATTGCTCATTCTACAGTCATCAGTAATTATCTAAGGTTCAGTTGTAGTGTACAGAATTTGATATACAATAGCTAAAAATATAGTCTGCTGACTGGTAGAGATTTTCCTGTCACTGCAGACTAGTTAATAAAGCCATTGGTTACTTGAAAGTATAGCAGAACAATAAAAAATTCCTTAGTGTTAGGTAAATGGGAGACATTGAAAACACAACATAGGGTAAAATTAAATAAAATCAAAATCTGACTTATAGCTCATTTGGGGTATGATTTGGGACATTTTATTCATAATTTAAAAAACAAATAAACAAACAAAACACACACACACAAAAAAGAAAGTTCAGAGGAACAAATAATAAACAACCTTTATTAAAACTTACTGAAATCAGTCAAAACAGAAGAAGGAGTTACTCAACAGTGCGAAACAGAGACTTTATATAACAATTATTGAGAAACCAGTTCAGCTGGATGTAGTAGAATGAAAAAGATGAATGTCTGAAAAAAAAAGGTCCTGACCGTGCATATATTTGCAGATGGTCCAGCTTTAAGCATGACAATAGTCAACCAGCTTAAAGTTCAGTATTGGCCAAATCTGGGTCACAATCACAAAAATGAATGAGGGACCACTTACACAGTTAAAACATGTTTGAAGAACTAATAAAAGAGACAAAAGAAATAAGCTTGAAGAAAGGGAAGCATTTCTTGCATTTACTTAAGACATGGTTACCAAAGACAGAATTACAGAATCACAGAATATTAGGGCTTAGAAGGGACCTCGAAAGATCATCTAGTCCAAGCCCCTGCTAGAGCAGGATCACCTAGATCAGGTCATACAGGAACACATCCAGGTGGGTTTCGAATGCCTCCAGAGAAGGAGACCCCACAACCTTTCCGGGCAGCCTGTTCCAGTGCTCTGTCACCCTCACCATGAAAAAATTTTTCCTTATGTTTACCCAAAGCCTCCTATGATCCAGCTTTTTCCCATTGTCCCTTGTGCTATCACTGGATATCCCTGAGAAGAGCCTGGCTCCGTGCTCCTGACAGTTGCCCCTTACATATTTATAGACATTAATGAGGTCACCCCTCAATCTCCTTTTCTCCAGACTAAAGAGACTGATCTCTCTCAGCCTTTCCTCATAAGGGAGATGCTTCACTCCCTTAATCATCTTAGTGGCTCTGCGCTGGGGTCTCTCCAGTAGCTCCCTGTCTTTCTTGAACTGGAGTGCCCAGAACTGGACACAGTACTCCAGGTGGGACCTCACCAGCACAGAGTAGACGGGGAGGAGAACCTCCCTCGACCTGCTGGCCACGCTCTTCTTAAAGCATCCCAGGATGCCATTGGTCTTCTTGGCTGTGAGTGTGTATTGTTGGCTCATGGTCATCCTCTTGTCCACTCTGACTCCTAGACCTTTTTCCCCAGAGCAGCTCTCCAACAGATCAGCCCCCAACCTGTGTGCTGATCCATGGGGTTTTTCTTCCCCAGATGCAGTACTTTATACTTGCCCTTGTTGAACTTCTTTAAATTTCTCTTTGCCCAGCTTTCCAGCCTGTCCAGGTCTCACTGAATAGCAGCACAGCCTTTTGGTGTGTTAACCATTCCTCACGGTTTTGTATCATCAGCAGACTTGCTGAGACTTATCCAGGTCATTGATGAATATTTTGAACAGCACTGGACCCAAAACCAACACTTGGAGGACACGATTAGCCACAGACCTCCAACTACACCCTGCTCCACTGACCACAACACTCTGGGCTCTGTCCTTCAGCCAATTTCCAATCAATCTCCCCACACAATCATCCAAGCCGCACTTCTCAACCTGGCTGTGGGGGTAACAACAAGGCAGTATCAAAAGCTTTGCTGAAGTCGAATATCCATCTAGCTGTGCCAACACAAAAGGCTATCGGTTTAGCCAAGCATGACTTCTCCTTGTTGAATCCATGTTGACTACTTGTGATAAGCCTCCTTTCCTCAACACGCTTTGAGATGGTGGCAAGAGATAGCTGTTCCATCAGCTTTCCAGGGATGGAGGTGGGGTGGCTGGCCTATAATTACTCAAGTCCTCCTTCTTGCCTTTTTTGAAGACTGGGATGACATTGGCCTTCCTCCAGTCCTCAGGCACTTCTCCTGTTCTCTAGGACCTCTCAAAGATTATGAAGAGTGGCCTAGCAATGGCCTCCGCCATTTCCCTTTGCACTCATGGGTGCATCCCATCAGGGCCCATAAACTTGTGGATGTTCAGTGTGCTTAACTGTTCTATAACCCAGTTCTCCTCAACTGAGACAAAAATCTTCCTTATTCCAGGCTTCCTCTGTGATCTTATAGGTCTGAACCCCTGGGAGCTGGCCTGAGCAGTAAAGACTGAGGCAAAGGTGGCATTCAGTAACTCCACCTATCTCTTTTTTTCTGCATTTCCACCTATCTTGTCTCCTTGGTACATAGTGAATTCAGGTTGCAGTCCCTTTTGGCAGGTGAAACATCTTCTCACAAGTTTGCAAGGCAGCAAATGTAATTTAGGCTGCTATGCAAATAACACCAGATGAAGGGTTACCCAGCAGATCAAAAAATAACTTGATGGCGGCTCCCTCAGATTCACAGGGAAATTAAGCTATTTCAAATAGCAACATCTTCAGTACTGAACTGTCAATGGAAGAGAGCTATTATTATTAAAATTATTCTCTTTCAATCTTTTTTTGGGAGGTTCTACCATATTTCAATAAAGTTTTTCCTTTTTTTAAAGGAGGAAAAGTCTAGTGTGCTACTGAACAGCACACAGAAACTCAGTCCCTCACAGAGGGCATGTATACAAATTCAGAAGTGCCCATGATAATCTATTTACAGAAAATACCATGTTCCCTGCAATTTCCATTTCAGGGAGGAAGAAAGTTCACATCACTGTAGTGTGCCTTCCTTTCAAGCCACTGACTTAGCTTCTCAGGAGTCTCTTGGGTTTTTATCGCTATCACCAGAGATTTGAATAGAGATTAGAGTAAACTATTTTTAGATTGTAAGTAGAACTGTGCAAAACTCAGTTATTCCATGTCACAGGGTTTCATGCAGTCTTTTGCCTTTTGATTTATTTGATCTCACACACTCTGAGTTATGCTTTGAAATTTTTGTTCAGATAAATCCAAAACTTCAAAGCAAAAATAATCTGAAAGTGTCAATACCCTCTTGCCATTGAAGACAGACTGCATGAAAGAGTTATTTGTAATTGATTTCAGTATTTTAACACAAAAACATAGTCCAGACCTGATGCACTATAAAATTTCTCAGTGTTACCTTAACCTAACTCAAAATTTGAGGGTTTGGCTCCAAGACATAATTGGAGTCAAGATACAATGTGTAACTGTTTTTTTGCTTACTATAAAACCTACTGAGTTCTATAATGAAAGCCTTGCGTCATTTAAATTTTCATATGAGATGAAACAGAGATTACAGTTTGCACTTTTTAAGGGTAAGCAGTTACTTAGCAGGACACTTAGAGAGGAGATCCACATGGCTTAATAAATGAATGATGAAAATGTCATCCTTGTGGGATCCTGAAAGTTTCCTTTGTGCTTTACATGGTGTCCTGATTTGGGGTAAAACAGAGCTGGTTCTGTACAATGATTTTGCTTTTTAGCTAAAGCTCTTCTAATTAACTGCTCCGTCTGAACTTAGCAGTATTGTCATAAATTGAAAATGCTGAGGACATGTTTCTGACAGCATAATCTGGGTTTCAGTAAGTCTGAGTACGCTGTCACAGTAGGGCACTCATTCAGGGTAGGGTACAGTGAAGAAGGTGAATAGGGTACAGTGAACAACAGCAACAGTTATTAAGTATCATTTTCAGAGTAAACTTCTTTTACCAGGTCAAGACCCCAACAAATTAATAAAAATAACAGATATTAAGGAAATGGTTTTGTTTGAAAGGTTGAGCTAATGCTCAACCCAGTTTTCTTCCTTACAGTAGATATTGTCATTTAAGAGCATAATCCAATTTTACTTTGGAAAAATGCTCTGTACAAAGAATCTTCTTGGCAGAGCTGCCTAGGAGTCATGGAGAGTTCAATGCCTAGGAGGCATGGAGAGTTCAATGCCTAGGAGGCATGGAAAGTTCAGATGAGTTTGACTCTGTTCTGCTCCTGACAACCAATGTTCTCTGTCTGCTGCATGGCAAATGCATGCTGTCTACAGTATGGTACATGGTGAATTGTAATGAAAATACATAGTCCACTCAAGCCTGTACAAAGTTTCTGCATATTAATGAGAAAAATTCTTCTAGGTCTTGATCGAGTCTTGATCGTGTTACATTTTTTCATAGAAAACATTGCGATTGCACAAAATACTATGCTCTTGAGAAGTCAAAACTTGAAGACCATGCATGTGACCACTCCGTGTTCAAAAAAAAAAATTCAAATCATGCACACTTCCCAGGAACTGTGCAATTTATTTCAACCTGTCAAGATGCACTGGTCATTGGCATCATTTATTCTGCTTTAAATTCTTTCCGCACAACAAACACTGCCATATGGAGCTCCATAGAAGTGTAGAAAATTGTAGGCTGATATCAAAGCTGTGAACCTCTATTACTTTCCAGAAATGTATAAATAGCATGCTAGATTTTTTAAAATATAAAATTAAAAATAAGCTAGACAATCCTTTGAAAGTACACATGCTTACAGATAATGTGTTACTTTAACCTTACACTTGCAGAAATACCAGCCCTCTGGCTTCTACTCTTTGAACAGGAAAATATTAATGGAAAAAGAGGTCCATTTCTCTTATGCATGACTTAGCAGTCCTCTTGGCTTGTAAAGAAATTTCAAAAAAAGCACTTCCAATAAAGTCTAAACCTCATGTATCATGTAGTAAATAATACTGTTATATCTATCATATTCGATACATATATATTTAGGATTCTGGTCTATTTCTGTGTTTTGATTGCCATAGATCTAAGTAAAAAACCGATCTGCTGAAACCTCTGTATTCTGCATCTAACTGGAGATAACCATGGTTACAGTGCCAAGTGCTAAGCGTGAAATTGCAGGCTTTAGATGCAGCAAAAATGATGTATTGGCACACACAGACATCTGCACCAGATCCCATATTTGTGTAGTAAGAACAGACTGTTTACAAGATAAGGTGACTGACATTCTTAATTACAGATGTATACCTCTAGATAAAAGAAGATTATTATTTGCATAGCCTGATTGCTTACTCGACTATTACACAGTGCTAGAGCTAATAAGGCAGCTTTAATAACTCTGAGACCAAGAGGTAGTTTTTTTCTTTTGGAGGTTTGTTGTTTTGAGGGGTTTTGTTTTTGTGGAAGGCACATGATATAGTTTATTGCAAGACAGATCTCCCCCAGTCTACCTACACATACACAATTTTACATTAACAGAATACATATATTCATACATATGCACCCACACTGGAAAAGGAGAAAGTGCAAGATATACTCAAGTATATGACTTGAAGCAGAAATGATTCTTGGAGTTTTTCTTGTAACTTGAAAGAGAGGTTATCATGCTGTAATTTAACACAGGTTTGTTATCCTGTCGCCTATAAATTAATTCTTTGCATATGACAATTCTACAAGAAAAAAAAAAAAGCAAACAACAAAAACTAGAGAAATAGGACCAGGTTTAGTTTTTTTTCACTAATTCTTTCCTGCAGCATTTTGCTAATGAGCTACACAGTAAAATTGCATCACTCATGCATTATTTATCAACATGCCCACAGGAATTTCTACAGCTTGAGTTTAGATGACTCATGAGCTTGAAATCAGGACAGCCTTAGGCATTTTAGTTTTCAGAACATACAGAAACTGTGTACATGTTTTTCTCTTTCCATTATTTGTCAATAACTATATTACTTTTTTTTGTTTCAACTTGAACTAGCTGGGAAAATGAACATGTCCTTGGAATGACAGTTGCAGAAAAGTGGTCTGAACTTGATGACAGATTTTCCACAGTAAAATGTGTATTCAGGTAAATTCCTGAAAGTTAGATGCAGAAAATTTCACATTGGCAAAAATCACTGTGATTTATAAGAAAATCTGCTAGTTGATAAGAGAGAAAATATGCCCAAATAGACCAGAAAATAAGTGTCAAATATGTATATAACTGTGTTTACAAAGTCAGAAGTTCACTTATTAACATATATCCTCTAAAATGTAGACATGAATCAATATTATGTTGCTAGCAGTTAGCATACAAACAGCAGTGATTTTGCTACCACTAGCAGTCTCTAGACTGTCGTTTTCCTGTTAGGTATGTTCTCCAGGGCAAGCTTGGATGATGTATCAACTAAACTAACTATGAAGGACATATCTGAAGTTAATGGCAAAATTAGATTCCCCAGCTGACAGTCTTTAAGTTTGGTATCTAACAAAACTGATCGTAAACTGCAGCATAACATTCATTAAGGTCTCTGCCTCATTATCACATCTCAGATGGTTCACCCGCAAGCAGGTGGGAAGCTTGATAAAGATTAGTGGCACGTGAAGAAAGCAAAAAATTTAAAACTTAAACACTGCAGGTTGCCTTTGCTTATGGCAGCATCAGAGTGTTTTTTAAGGCTATGCTTCCTTCCACAAAGTGGCCTGCAAAAAGATGGTTGATCCACTACAAGGAAATTTCCATTGGGAAAGACTCCTCAAGAAACCATCCAAATGCAGGCTACAACTAGCTGCAAAGGGTGAAGACCCTCACACAAACAGGGCCATGTTCTATGGGGCACAACTTCTTTCTTCTGTCTGAAGTCTGAGCGTGCAGTGGATGAGGGGAATTGTGTAGCTTGACTCTCTCCATTAGCTATTATTCATAATCACTGGGAGCTATGGAGGGCAGGAATAAAATTGTCATGACCCAGCTTGACAGCTTGTTCATCTTCTTGCTTAGTTGAGACTGCAGTCATGTCCTTTGGCCCTGGATATCAGCTGAAGTGGGACATGACATTATAATACACATATACATGCATTTCCAATATGGGCAAGCACACGCATAATCACACCCACACAGCAACAGCATTTGAGGCATCAGATACTGAGTACAGCCCTTTGCTTTTGGACACACTTATGTGATATGGAATCCTCTTGATCAGTAGAGAAAGCCATTTATGTAAGTGGAAGTCAGGTACTGGCCTTGATATGGTTAAATCCATATATTGCTCATTTGGCAGGCTAACTCAATGGATGCAGTATTACACAGAGAGGAAAAGGCATTTCTCAGGTAACTAAGATCTAAACCAGATGAACATCGTCTCTTAACAGACAAACTTGAAGTGAAAAGGAAAGCAGAGAAGCCACAGAGAGGCCAGTAGAATATGTTTCTTGTTCTCCAAAGCCCCATTGACATGGGCAGCTGTGAGCTGCACACTCAGTTTTGGAGTAATCTTCAAAGTCACGGCACACAACTATCATGTAACCTAGAAGGCCACAAAGTAAATGTGCAGGACTTTCATGCAGATATTTTTCTTCCTACAGAGGAGAAAAAAATATTTAGTCCTCTCCAGTGATTTCATGTTTGCTTACTAAAAGATAAGCATCTCACATATCCAAAGGGGTTACAGTGCCAAGGCTATCTTGACTAGGGCAGCAGAAAGACATGGCCAGGGACAAGACTCTGTGACACAACCAGTACCTTGTAGTTCTTTGCTCTTTTAATAAGGCAATGTTAAAATCCAGCTTCTTTTCCCTACTAAAGTTCATTAAAACCATTATCTTAACCTCTCACCACTTCACTATGTCAGCATTGACTTTGTCTTTATTATAATAAACCCAATAGGTCTTTATCTTGTTATTGGTTTGTGTAGGATAGTTCATACCATTTACTTGCTCTGACACATTTTTCCTGCAGACTCTTCTTTCAGTTTATCCATCCAGCTGGACATTTGTACAGGGTCCAGCTCTCTGATTGAATTATCATTGCTATGAGACATCACTGCAATATAAACAATGCACAATCATTTATCCTAGACAAGGCCAACGAGTGACTGCAAATACAAAATCAATATGACAAATAAAGAAGAAGCAGAAGAGAGTAAAGCTGCAAAGATATATGTAAATGATCACTAAACTCTTAAACCTCAATGAGATGCTTTCCTATGAGGCATTGATGTTGTATGTGTATAGGAAGACAGAAGGCTGTAGACTCCAGAGCAATAGAAACCCTAGAGTACTAGCAGATCAACAAGGAATAATTAGAGAAAAATATGGAAATTAAAATGAAAAATATTCCATATTACTCCAAGTTGTGCTTAAAGAAATACATATGCTTTCAGAATTTTTAAATTTAAAAAAAAAAAAAAAAAGAAAAGAAAAATAAAAGGAAGCAGTTTCTAACTTCTCATACTTCTGGACCCTTCAACAGGGTCGGTGATGGACTAGTGACACAACTGAGTGGGTGCAAAGATCTGGAATTGCTGCCATCCCAGCCTAGCTTAGTCTAACCACAACACTAAGTATTGGCTGAGAGTTGTACTGTACCAGAACCTTTCCCAAAGCCTACAACAGCACAGTGAGACCACAGAGCAGAAAAGATGTGCTTTTCATGTAATTGTTATTAAGGAAAACAGATTTCAGAGGCAGAACCAATGCTACCTGTCCTGCAGTCCCTCTCAGGGAGTACTGCCTTAGGCATGCCAGATGCAAGCTGCAGGCAGACAGGCAGGATTCGTTGCATGCAGTGTATAGGTTAGGACCATATTCAAGAGTCAACATATTGCCATTTGTCTTCTTTCAGTCCTTCTGTAGCTATGGTTTCTGTTCTGGAGACTTTCTGATACCTTTCTTGACTTCTCAAACCATTTTGCAATGACATAACAGCTAGTCAGACTCTAAGTAACCCAGGAGTTATTTTTTTTCATAAAAATATTAGTAGGTTTTCTATTAGTACAGAAGAAAACACCTTTATTATTCAGTAGTATGCATTATCTGCAGATAAAGTGAAGTAGAAGTTTACTTCAAATTTGCTGAATCTAAATATTTGAATATTTACCAATATTTGAATATTTGCTGAATATCTCAATATCTGAGCTCTGCCATTGCCCACTCCCTCTGCCCCTGCAATTCATGTCTCCTCATCATCCCTGCATCACTGACAACGGCCCAGGAACATGAACACAGGAATTTTCTGGATTCACAGCCACCTTGGAAGGGAACCCACACACTAGGATTATCTATGGATTGCTTGTTAGGAATGGCATTTTAAAAGGGCATATGCAGTACAAACATTTCAGGGGTAACTCAGAACCTAGCAACTCTGTGGTGACAAAACACACTTTTCTTAGTGTAGTTTAGTGAGATAAACACAAGGTTTTTTGGATTGTTACCCTGTCTTCCCTTTTTCTTTTAACATAACTCTCTTCCTTTATCATCCCCATCTCCTCCATCTCCTCTACTGGATAACTTGACCCTGGATATCCCCAAAATGTAGCTCTCTTTCACCTTTCAAACAGTGTATCTTAAAAGCCATCTCTCCTTCTGGTGAGTTCTTTTCTCATACACAGTTATCTTACTCCTTGTCCAGATTGGTTTTTGTTGTCTTTTCTCTTTCCAGCCTTTTTGCTTCTCAAGAAGCCACCAAAACTCCAAGCAACAGAGGTCCTCAATTTTCCTCCAGTCTGCCTGTGTGATGTCTTTTACACATGCACTCCAGATCACTTCCCTTTGGGGCTGCATGCCTCTGCTCCTATTTCTTTCTTCTTATCCTGAGTGTTGTTACAGCATTGCATGAGATGTAAAGGTTACCTCTTGCACACATGACTATAAATTATAGGCCCTGAGAGAAAAAGGATGTTTGATACTATGACATAGTGGATACAAAAAAATCTATGTCCAGTTCCTTGTTGTGGCAGAGGAAGTCTCAGACTTTCACAGGTTATATAAATAATATCACACCTTACTTTTCAGGTCGTCATCTACAGAGAGTCACAAAAATGATCAGAGGCCTGGAGCACATTTCCTATGAGGACAGGCTGAGGGAGTTGGGGTTGTTCAGCCTGGAGAAGGGGAGGCTCCAGGGAGACCTTATAGTGACCTTCCTGTGCCTGAAAAGGTCCTATAAGAAAGCAGGGGAGGGACTATTCAGAAGGGTTTGTGATGGCTTTAAGCTAGAAAAGGGCAGATTTAGGTTAGACATTAGGAAAAAGTTCTTCAATATGAGGGTGATAGACCACTGGAATAGGGTACCCAAAGAGGTGGTGGAGGCCCCAGCCCTGGAGACATTCAAGGTCAGGCTTGATGAGGCTCTGAGTAGGCTGACCTCGTTGCAGATGTCACTGCTTATTGCAGGGGGGTTGCACTAGAAGGCCTTTAGAGGTCCCTTCCAACCCAATATACTCTGTGATTCTATGATCTATACTGGATGCATGTGCTCACCCTAAATAGGAAGAAAGTAACCAAACAAGGAGAAGATATGGAAAAGATTGCAGGGAGATTGCCTGCAATGAAAGAGTGACAACATGAAATTTTAGAGGAAAACTGTACTCCTAACAGACTTTTTAAAACTATTCCACAGAACCACTACTAGGTGCTCTTTCTGTCTTATTTTTTCCCCCTTTTTTTCTTTGTCTACTTCATCCTTAAAACTCACTCATATTTATAAGATCTCTTTATTATCTGAATTTTCTTTGCACAAAATTCTAGACGTGGAACAAAACATTGCTGGGGAAACACATGAAATTATAATGCCTGTCTTTAGCAGCTTATCATCATCTGCAAGTTTTAAAGAGAAAAAGCTGATAGATACTGAAATAGGAAGACATCTGTTGCCAAAATTGAAAGCAAAAGTCTCAGTCCAGAAACAGGCACATTTTTTACAATGTTTTCCAAGGCATCACTGCCAGGTAACTTTTAAAGAGACATTCAAAGAAAAAATCTTTACCTATATTCATAAGGGGCTCTTTCAAATGACAAGTAAAATAGAAGAGAGCAGAAAAATGCTTGTCAGAAAATGTAACTAATCAATGACAGGAGCTGATAGTCTAAGCCAGTGAAAGGTAGGAGCTGACCTCCCAGTACTGCCTAACAGATAATAGATTGAATGTGGATAGGCCATGAAAGCTTTTGGATTTGAGGATTCATGTCACATTAATCAACTAGTATTAAAGCATCTTCCCTCCTCAGTTCTGCATGTATACTTGATAATTTATACTGTTGTATCTGTTTAAATTTTTTTGTTAGCTCCTACATATCCTTTCACACATTTGCAAACGTTTAGAGACACATTTGACACAATATAAACTATAAATAAAGATAAAATACCAAGTTGTTTAATTTTTTTATCACTACAAGTGCTTCCTTCAGGTCATACTATGAATACTTCCACTCCACAATGCTTAATTCTGGTTGTAGAGGAAATCAATAAATAAAAATATTACCTGGAATAATTTTCAGTTCACAGAGCTATCAACATGATTAAAAGCAGTAAACTGAAATTTTCAGTTTAACCTCCACTAAATTATTTTCTTGATCCCAGCTACATGTGCATGTCTTTGTGAAAAAAAAAATATGTGCGTGGAAAAGTAACTTCTCCTTCACAGAAGAAACTGTTTGGCTTGCTTTACGTATTGAGTGATTACTCTCCATTTCTGAACTGTCCTGTTCCAAGTGGCCCCTCAGAACACTGCAGGGTTTTAAATGACAATGATAGCCAATACCCAGTATTTGCATTTTTTTATTTATGTGGAAAATGTTCCACCATTTTTAATATTTCCATTGTTTAAGGGGCATCTACTGCCACTGACTTTTCCACAAGTTCAGGATTAATTTTAACAGTTCTTCTCTTTGATCAGTAGTAGACTAGGGCCAAGTGCCAGATATAGATTTTGGCAGGAAGCAGCTGAGCCAATTTATTGCTTCCTCCTGGTCAGCTCTGTTCTGTCAACCTTTACAACCTCTACCATTAAACCAGTTCATTGCGAAAACAGGATTCCTCTTTCTTAATTGAATGAATCAGAACCATTTGGAGTAAATGGCTATGACAAGGTTATTTTTCTTGCTTGTTCCTTAAAGATGAGATTTGACTTGCATGATCCCATTCTACACCTTGCCATGTAGAATACTTATCCACTCTTCCTCACCCATTTTCCCCAGGAAAGCATGCACCTTGCCCAAAAGAGTGTGGAGTCCTCTTCCATAGTTCAACAATCAAAGAAACATTGGAAAATACTGTCTTTTGTATGCTCAGTCTTCTTGCACAACACAAGATTTTAAGGATTTATTCAAGCAAAATGAAAATGATCTGTGAATTCTCTGCACTCTTTAAAAACCAAGGAAGGCCCCACAACAGCTAAGCAGAGAAAAATCAGGAAACCTAGCAGGCCTAATATCCATTGCATGTGCAAAACAGGGGGGTAAAGGAAAGAAAAAAAGATATTTTGTCCAATAGTTGGTTTCCCATCCCCTCTTCAGAGCAAGTAACTGCTTGTTCATCATAAAATATTGTTCTGAATTCAGTTATGGATTTGAGAGGCTTTTTGTCCCTTAGAAGAGAGGACTTGAGCTTTTTTTCTCTTTTCTTCTTTGTATTCCTTAGTGGGTCTTACACCTAACATATATGTACACCAATTATAAACAAATCAAAAGACTTGCAGCTTTTATGAGGAAATATTTGTTAACCAATCAATACAGGCTTTCAGATTTATGATTCTATTTTACAGAGTAATAGAATGTTTAATGTTTGGGTTAGGTAGATTCCTCTGTTGGTACTATATATTGTACTTTGAAGTCAACTAACAGGACAGGTTTTTTCCAAATACAGAGACAAAAAGGCTCATGACAAACTGAAAAAAAGACACCCAAGTTATGTTTCCTTTAATCTGCTCTGGTTTTAAACTTTTGTTAATAGTATTCAATCAATATATCAACTGAAATATATTAACATAATATTTAAGAAGCATGTATTATTCAAGCTGATATATAGTCAAACCCAAATTGTTAAAATAAAAATCCTGGACTTTCAGGAATTCATTTTAAAGCCACCTTATCTACTTGGAATATTTCTTTTCTTTTCTTTTTTTTTTAAATTTCATGCACAACTATGTAAGAACTCCTTAATTTTAAAAAAAAAATAAAAAAAAAAAAATACTTCTATGAACCAGGCCTAAATATTTTGAACAATTCCATAAATACTCTTTAATCCTTAATAACATGGTGTTTAATTTTTATCTTACAATGATTGTCCTGGTTCCGTGTAAAAA
>NW_008622417.1:2781-3204 GCF_000691845.1 Merops nubicus | reverse complement strand
CCCCGGCCTCCCCGCGGTCCTGCCGTCCCCGTGGGGCCTCAAGCTCCCGTTGAGCTTCTCTTCGTAGACTTTCACCCCATCCTGCTTCACGGGGAGCTCGTGAGGCACCTCGATGCCCGAGAGGTCTTTCCTCTTCAGCAACGCCAGCATCTTCAGCCTCTCCATGGCCTCGTGTCCTTCCATCTTCAACCTCTTGGCCAGGACGTCGTCCCGCTCCTCGGCTTGGTCCAAGCTCCGTTTCAAGAGGTTGAGGCGCAGAGCATCTTCTGTCATCCTGTCCATCCTGTGGGACAGAGGGACCCGCTCAGCATCCCCACAACTCCATAAAAAGGTCATGGTGGACCTGCCTGAGCTGGCCCAGGGTTGGTGGGGGGCTCAGAGCCCGACCTCCCCCCCCCACCCCACCCCCTCGGGGAGCGCCCC
>NW_008622417.1:2197-2768 GCF_000691845.1 Merops nubicus | reverse complement strand
TCCCGCCCCCGGCCCCCCCCCCCCCCCCCAGCCCCTCGGGGAGCGCCCACCTCCCACGCGCGGGCGTGCAGGGACCTGTCCCGGCCCCAGACAGCCTGGTGGGGAGTTTCCCAAGCTAGAAGGAACCTCAGGGTGAGAGCACCCCAAAAGCCCCAACCCTCATTTAGCTTTAAAACTCAGCTGGGACCCGATGAGAGTGAAACCCCCCCCCCTCCTTGAGTGGCCCAGCACGGGGCTGGGGCAGCCTCGCTCCTTTCCCTGCCCGGCTTTCGGTTGCCTGAAGCCTCATTCCCGGGCTCCCTGCCACCACTGCTGGTTCTCTGAGGAGCCCCAAGGTGTGGTTGGAGCTCCCTGCTCTCAATCCCCACGCCGAGTTTTCAAAATAACAGAAAAAATCCCCCAGCACGTGGGTTTTGGGGTTTTTTTTCCCCCCCCATGTTCTCCGCTCGTGGGTGAAGCTGCCCCGGTTGGGTGAGGAACACACGAGGCACCTTCTCCCTCCAAGGATGGACCATCCCCACCCCAGATCCCCTCTCCCATCTTCACCCGCCTCTCCTCCAGGTGCAGGAAT
>NW_008622417.1:624-2182 GCF_000691845.1 Merops nubicus | reverse complement strand
AGGAATGCCCTGGGGCCAACAGATGCAGTAGAAGGAGCCGCAGAGCCCAGCCCAGCCTCATCTCCCTGCTCCCAGGCTGATAAGAAACCAGCTCCAACAACAACAACCACCAAAAAAAAAAACCCACAGGAGCTCCACCTGAGAACAAGGCAAGACCAGCTCGGTGAGCTCTCTGCAGACCAGGGCTGGGGCTGCTGACAAACAACTGGGGAATAAGTCAGAATTCAACTGTGGCCACCTGGAGAACACCAGAACTTTTGTTGGTAGCTCAGAGGAGCCGGTTGGGAAGTTCCACCAAGCTCTGAGCTGAAAGATGAGGCCAAATCTTGGCCACCTCCACTTTGGGTGGAGCTTCCTAAACTTGGCTCTAAGGCACTCACGAGACAAAGCTTCACAGAGCCAAATTTCTGCCAGGAAAAGGTTCTCCTGGCTCAGTTCTACAACCCCCACCCCATCCTTATGGATCCATCAGGCAAGTTCAACTCCAGCATCGAGGTGGTTTCAAGGCTCCAAACCGTGCTGGAGGAACTTTACTCTTGGAAAAAAAAGGGGTGGCAAGAATAAAACCCACAAACCTGCAAGGCAAGAGATGAAAAAAAAAACCCTGATGAAGGCTCTGGCTCAGCCCCATCTCCAGGAGGTTGCCACGTTCAGCACCTCCAGCTTCTTTCTACCCGACCGTCCAGTCTCCGGGCAGGAAAAGGCAAGTTCTGAGCAACCAAATATAGCCCAGGCAAGCAGGGGCAAGCTGAGGAGCCACCTGAAATGCCACCCTCCACCCCAGCCCCAAGAGGTGACCCCGGGTTACTGAAGACAAGGTTTGGCTGCTGGGAAAGCTCTGATTGACTCAGCCATGAAAGGGCCTCCCCGGCTGCTTCCTCCCCTTGGGAAACGAGCTCCAGGTTGACAGGTAAGCTGGACAGATGGCTTCAAAACCACCCAAACGACCACCCCTGGAGCAGGGCAGAGCTGGTGGCACCTTGGCTACCTGATGAGAAGCAACCTGAGTGAGTTAGGGGACCCAAAACACTCGTGGCACAGGGTGGGCGCTTCACGTCGTGGTCCAACACGGAGACAAAAGGAGCTGTGAGGGCACCAGGGAGCAGAAGACACAATGGAAGCAGCCCAGGGGTGGCACCTGCAGCAGGAGGGGTGAGGGGGGGACCTGCTGGGAGCAGCTCTGGGGACAAGGAGCTGGGAGTGATGAGGGACAAGCTGCCCGTGGGCCAGCAACGGGCCCTCGTGGCCAAGGAGGCCAATGGTCTCCTGGGGGGCAACAAGAAGAGTGTGGCCAGGGGGTTAAAACAAGATGATCTCTCCCCCTCCTCTCTGCACCATGAGGCCACCTCAGGAGTCCTGGGGCAAGTTCTGGGCTCCCCAGGTCAAAAGGGACAAGGAGAGAGTCCAGCAGAGGCTCTGGAGATGCTGAGGGGCTGGAACATCTCTGTGCCAGGCCAGGCTGAGAGCCCTGGGGCTGCTGAGCTGGAGCAGAGAAGCCTCAGAGGGGATCTGAGCAGTGCTGAGCAAGAGCTAAAGGGCCCCCAGGGGGCAAGAGGCT
>NW_008622417.1:0-399 GCF_000691845.1 Merops nubicus | reverse complement strand
ACGGAGGTGAATGGTCAAGCAGCCCAAAAAGGAAGCCCCAGGTCCAGGAGACACGAGCAGATGGTACCTGAAGGGCTCCAAGATGCCCTCGCCCCCTTCAACCCCAATTAAATGCAGGAAGGAGCAGGGGTTGCTCCAAGCAGGGGCCCTGCAGTGAGGCTGGGGGTTGGAGGGGCAGGAGCTCCACCCCAGCCCCCCTCAGTGCCACAGGGAGCCCAGGGGAGGGCAGGGGTCAAACCCCTCTGCTCTGGCTCATGGGCAAGGCCGGGCTGGGGGCATCTCCTCCTCACCAGCCAGCTGCCAGCAGAAGTGAAACAAGAGCAGGTTTTGTCCCCCTCTGAACTTCAGGCACCTCCCCAAGGGGGAAAGGTCGGAGGTAGGCGGGCACAGGGCAGGGGG
>NW_008622416.1:74713-91146 GCF_000691845.1 Merops nubicus | reverse complement strand
GCCCGGCTCGGCCCTCCCTCGCCGGCATCTCCCCGGTGCGGGCGCTCGTCCTCTGGGACGTTCCTTCCCCTTTCCCCCGGCGCTCCGAGCCGTGGCGCTGCGGCCGCTCCCCGGCCGTTGCCTCGTCGGGATCCCGCCCGCTGTGTGGCTCCCGAATTTCACCGCGTTTCGTCGTCCTTTTATCCTCCCGTATAGCTCGGATGAGGCGGATGGGAAAATTGCTTGTTCAGGAGGGAGGCGTAGTCCCTCAACCAGCTGGCAGATGCAAGAATGTAAAAGGATTGTGGTTTTCCGGGTGTTTTTTTGTGGGCCTGTAGGTAGTGGATCCGTCTCTGGATTCAGCACAGCACAATTACCGAGGCAGCCATATTGGGATGATGATCTGACAATCCTCCGAGCGAAGTCAGGAGGCAGGATGGCAGCAGGCAGGATGGCAGCAGGCAGGATGGCAGGCCTGGCAGCTTTGGGGTCACTGGCAGAATAGGGGTGTTAAGCTGAGGTTGAAGAACTAGAATTCACCAGAAGCAGGTGGTGAATTTATATCTGTTCTCTGAAGTATAAAATACGTTCACAGCAATTTTTCAAGTATATTTCTCTACCTTTCCAGCTCCTCCTTAGTTCTTGTTGTTGCACAATCCGGTACACTGGTGTGCTGATAAACAGCTGTGTGTTTATATGCTGAGATTTTCGGTGTGTTGCCAAGTTCTGCACCACGGTTTTATCTGGCATCTTCACTTAGGACAAAGATAGCAACTAGCAGTGTATGAGTTCAGCTGATCTATCACGCTGTCATCACTACCTGATCCTGAGTGCAGGATCTAAAATTGGACTGGCTGTGGTCCTCTTGTTCATAACCCCTGCTGCTCTGAACAGCTGCTTTGCTAACTTTCCATATACTAATCTCTATCCTTGTTCATTTTCTTTCTTTAGAGCTGTTGTACTGATTAAGTTACAGACATTTTTTTTGTTGTTTAAAGGTTAGCACATTCTCTGGAAGGCACACCTGTGTAAATGTGAGACAATGGCTGGCTCTGTTAAATAAAAATGATTCTTCCTCATTTATGATATGTGGTGGGATATTTTTATTTGAATCTAAAGTTACAGTTTCTGAATATTGTTTCTGTAAACCATTCTGAACTTCTTGCAAACTTCTCTGAATCTATAAGTAATAATTTGACTCCATAACCCTCCTCCTCATGTAACTTTATATATAGAAAAAAAATGTTCTGTATTTTGGTATGGCATAAAAAATGGTTTGCCAGAACTTTCACATACATCCAGAAGTCCAAGTCTTAATGAACAGGTTATTTCTATAAAAATTTGCATGAAAGTCTAAATCTAATTATTAGTGCTTTGATACTGTGAAGAGTGATTGCCCAACATCATTGGGTTTGTCAGCTTGAATAACAGAAACCAGGCAAGATGCTATAGATTGTTTAATGACCCACTTAATATTAAACCTCACTGTGTGACTTAACTGGGTGGATGATACCTTTTAATAATAGTTTATAATAAGTGTTAGATTGATATGTAGGATTTGCTTTTGTGCTGCTGGAGCTCACTAAACAACTTGGCTATTATCTGCCCCATGTTTTGGAGCCCGTGCTGTGTTGTGTCAGAGGCTCAAGCGTGCAGCTCCCTTCTTTATGTGGCTCCTGACTGGCCCCAGACAGATTGAATGTTAAAAGATGCACACAGCCAGTGGACTCTGCCCAAGACATCAGAGGGTGATTCATCCTAGCACGGATGGGAGCCTCCTAAACCTAAAATGAATGTTCACTGGAAAACTAGTTGCAATTTATCTTCTGTCACAACATCTGACAGCCACGTACAACAGCAAAGAAGCATTTTGCTTACTCAGAAATGAAAATCAGCAAACTTGAGAATAAATGAGATTTAAAATTATGCTACATTTAATTTTCTATGAGAACAAAAGTTAGGGTTGGGGAAAGTTGGTAATTGCAGAAGTCTGGCAGTTAAATTTTTATGCTGTTGTAGGTGATTTTGTGACCTGTTGTGTAAGAATTTCTTCACGGTGATGTTTCAAACAAAGCTAGTGCATATGTAACCTCTGGCACTCTGCTTCTCCTGCTTTTCAATATGGTGTTCAGAGATACTCAGGAATTATTATTTTTTTTCAAGTAGATGATTCTTTCACTCTATCTTCTATTTTCCAGCTTCCTAGATACACTAGTTATAGCTATCTTCAGAAATGTAGTGTTTTGAGAGGTACTTCTATGAATACATCAGAAAAAATCTTTATAACTGGTACTCTTCAGTAACAAGGGAAAGTAAGCTCCCTACATTTCATAAATAATTTTATAAGAACACAGCAGTTGTATTTTTTTCTTGAAAAAGAAATAAAAATCCCCTCTGTTGATAGCCTTACCTTTATTCATTGGTCCTTGTGGAAAGTTGACAAAATTATGTTTTTCACATTAATATGGATGCATGGATGAGGAAAAGGAAGCTGAGAACCACTAAGGCATTGTCAGGTAGAATTGCTAGGATGTGCTGCACCCCAGGAAAACTCCACTGACTTGACTTTGTCAGATTGCAGAAAAAGACAACTGTGTTGCTGTGAACTTGATAATAACAGAGATTTCAGACTTGATGGGTGTCTTAAATTGCAGTTCAGTGACAGAATGTTTGGTGGCCCTGTGCAGGAACTCTCATGTTCACTGGCAGCAACATTCAGGGTCAGGTGAATAATGCTGCTGGGGTGGATGAGGATCAGGATTAGGCCTGTCACTTGGGTTTCATGTGAAGGCACAGGGACTTATGCAAGGGTCATGTGGAGGAGGGAGAGCAAAAACTCCGCCCAGTAGATCCTGGGAAAGAAGGTTTATGAAGAAGCTATGTGTTTGGTACCTTGTCACACAAAAAAGGAGGTACCCCTGAACAACCCAGAATCTCTGTTCAACTTTGAAGATCATACAAATCCATTCCCATTAATTCTTTGTTCTATGCGGAAGTTTTAGTGGAACTTACTAAAATTTGGTATTAGCCTAAAACTGGCTGCGTGGTTGTCTCGTGATCATTAGTCTACCAGTTTGCTGTTCTGCTGACATGGAAATTCAGTTGGCTTGTTCCTATTCTTCTAGTCTGGTGAGATACCTCAGGTACTTGCTAAAATAACAAATGCTTTAAATTACTTCTATTTGGTGGAGTAATTTAATTTCTGCCTTCACCATGTGATGGCATTAATGAAGTAATGCAGTTTTATTAAAAACTTCTTATACTGTGTGAAGATGTGTCATAACTTGAATTAGGCATATATAAGTATTTTAAACAGCTGTAGAACTTACTTTTAGAACTGAAATGCTTCTGCTTTAGATCTACTAGTAAGTTTTCTGCTCTTGTGGCACTGTGGCTGCAACCCTGCAATGAGCATTTCATTTGGTACATGGTGTATAGATAACTAGAGAAGATGACTTCTGGGCCATGCATGGTGACTTCTGCCGGGTAGAGTTGTCCCCCTGTTAACTCAGATTCAAGATGGAAATTACTTCATTGAGTCTGACCAAAGATTCACTCAGTCCTGAATTTTGTTTTCAGCAGAGCCCATAACAGGTATTTGGAATATGAGGATAAATCAGCCATGCAGTCATGTTTTCACAGGATAGTCTTCCTGGTTCCGAGAGGTTGTGCCACAGAGGTTTTCCTAGCCAAGGGGGGTACCTTTTTAACCTTCCTCAACCTTGGAGAATTTTTCTTTGAATCTATCTTACTGCTTTTTGAGTCTGTTTAACTTCAGTACTGACAGTATCCTGTGGCAGTAAATTAAACTGCTTAGTAGTAGACCAACTGAAAACCATTCTTTTAATGGAAAAGGTTGGTCAGGTACAGTACAGTTGAACCAAACTTTATTAACCCTACATTTCAATACTGCCCCAGACGTGCTTTGAAGTTTGGATTGTGGTTATCAGGGATAGTTTCCTGACAACTAAATTGCTCCATCATTTGGATGCAGTAGGATTTGAACAGGTATTTTCATAATGAAGATGAGTTTACTGGTGAACATTTGCTAAAGGTAGATAGTAGTAGTTACCCCAAAGGCAATAATTTTTAATTCCTCTTCTTCCTTGTAGTCATGTGTCTTTTAATAATTTTAATGCAAGTAGTAAATGAGTTCTGACTTCCTTTGAGAAGAGGACTTTCCCAGGACTGCAAAGGGTTCTGTAAGGCTGTTGGATACACCCTTTTGTCTGGAATGGTGTGTATTGAAAGTCAGTGTGATATGGCCAATCACACAAGTGCCTTGTGGCAGCGAGGGCTGACAGCTAGAGAGCCTGGGTATGTAGTGCACTGTAGCCAGCTCGTGCTGAAACCTAAGCAGTTGTATCTTTGTTGCTAAAATTATCTTTGTTAGGTTAAGCTTAACATATACTGCAACCAGATCTTCGTTTTTGTATTGGCATCTCTACTTGCCAGGAAGAAAACTAAGTAATAAAACAAAACTAAGTAATAAAACAAATGTCATTGTACACTTCAGAAGGACTGCTCCAGGTGACAGTGTTGACCAGGGGGTCAGGGTGCAGGTGCTGTGAGGTGGATTTCTAGCTCTGCCTGAAGGGAGAGCTTTCCCAGGGAGGAGTACGATGGCAGAGCAGAAACTGAAGTTCTCAGACAACTTTGAACCTCTCTAATTTTATCAAAATCTTGATAGCTGTAAGTAACTAAATTATGTTTTTCCCTTTAGAAAACACCAACAAGGATAACTTGAAACATTCTTGACCCCTTCACTTTCCACTTCTTGACTGCACTACAAGCAACCAGGATGTCGGGGGCTTCGGTGAAGGTGGCTGTGCGGGTGCGGCCCTTCAACTCCCGAGAAACCAGCAAAGAGTCCAAATGCATCATCCAGATGCAAGGCAATTCAACCAGTAAGTTTACTTTAAGCTCCTAAGGGAGTCTTTCTTTCTCCTCTCCCTTCCTGCTTTAATCCTCTTCTTTTTGTCAGACTAAACTGAGCACTGTGTATGTTATATCATCTAGAATTACCTTTTTAGGGAATATTCTCTTCTGAGGCTGTTATTACAAATTAGATTATCTCTGAATTTGACTGGAAAGTCTAAATCACGAGTGTCTTGATTTTGATGCAGTTGTTCCTGATGTTTGCTAGTGGTGAGTTGAGAATTCTACAAAAAGATGAGAATACCAAAGGGAAAACCTCTTTGTTAAATTCAGTGTGTGAAAATAGCATGTGGACTGGAAAATACAGGGGTATGTTTCAGAGCACTACATGAGAGTTGTTGTGCTGTAATTCCTGCTTGGCTCTGGTGCTTCTTTAGTTCTTGATGTGCTTATTCTTCAGTCTGTGCCTTTGTCTAGGAGCATAATTTAAGTGAGAAAGCTGAGAGGAAAAGGATGTCAGGCTTCATGATTTCCAGATTAGATGTCTAAACGATGGCAAAATAACAAGACTACATAAAGTCATCTTGTTTTCTAACCAATTAGAAGTGTTAACATTGTTAAGTAATTATTGTTGGTCCAGTTTGGAGGAGAAGGCTCTTCTATGGGAAACTGAATATGGGACACCATTTATTGATTTTTTTTTTATTTTTTTTTTATTTTTTTTTAACATGCTTCTTAAGGCCAAGTCAGTATTGATACCATTTGCTGCAGTGTCATTGGTCACATGTAGGCTAATAGCTGTACCTATAAACTGCACTTCTGGTAGTTTTTAATTGTTAGGTAGTGAAGTCATCTTGTCTGGAGCTGCAGGAAGTAACACTGAGAGCACTGCGTTACTTTGCTGTCTGATTACCTGAGTATTCACTCATGCTTATTAATACAAAAGAAGTTTCATACAGGGTCCTCTCTTTTTTTAGCCAAGGTTGTACTTCAGTCTGCTTCTGCAATGGAATTGAAGTCCTGACTGTGGTCACTTAAGTTATATACAAAGTTTATGGTTTCATTGTAAGAGAGGCGTCATACAGAGACAGAAGAGAGCTTGCTACTTAGTGCAGAAAATTCTTACCTGCAGACTGTATGTGGAATGTTACATGAAGAAACTGTTTGGTTAGATCTCAAAGTTGCCATGTAAAATGAGGGAGGAGTATTTAGAAGTCATCTCATGTAGCAACAGTTGCTTATATCCCAACTTTCTGTGCCAACTGTCAGACCAAACCAGTGTAGAATGGAGGAACTATAAGCTCCATTAGGCGGCATTTGTTATGGAAATGCCATCAAGCTCTGAGCTACAGCAGCACAACTGGGTGCCACTGTAAGAGGTTTTCTTGCTGCCATCATGACATGACAGCAATACTTTCAGGCACTTAAGGTTTTTGAACTCCAGGAGCCTGTGGAAACAGCTTGTCTGTGGTACAATGACAAGGGTGACCAGTCAATCTCTGGTGACCTGTCTAAGTTTGAAATGCTGTGTAGACAAAAGTCACTGATTCTATTTCTGAATGCTAGAGCTGCACCACAAAGGCACTTAACATTCTCAAGAAACCACATCAGCTTGCAAAAGGAGAAAAATACTTGCTGATTTAACTAGTTGGAAACTTCTTTACAGCTTTTGCTATGTTTTGTGCTCTGAAAATGTTCTAATCTGTAGGCTTCTATTTGAGTCCTGTGGCTCTGATACAAGGTGGGTAATAGGACAGATGGCCAGGTTTAGGTCATCAGGGGCCATCCCAGACGCTGGGAAGGGAGTCATCAGTTGCGACAGTCACACGTTCTTGCAGTCTGCAGGCTATTTTTTCTCTGTGTTTCCCTCTTAGAGGAGAATTACAGAAGAACAATAAAAGATACGAATAAGGCATTGTTTGGTGGGGAAAAAACCTGAGCAAGAATCTTCCTAACAAAGCTGTCCAATGGATTTAAATTTAAGCTGGAATTCTTCTAGTGTGCTTTTAGAATACATATTAGATTTGGGAACATAAGTGGTGTTGCTGTTTCTGCCAAGGATTCTTTCTGATGATCCCTCAGTCTTTGCAGCCTCGTGGTTACATTGGTGACCTGCTTATTATTATCCTCTTAACCTGCTGGTTAAAAACTGACTACAGAAAGTGAAAAGGGGTTCCTGCTTCATACCTTCAGATATGCCTGTGAGGTGATCAAGGCTGAGGTATCTTGCCTCTGAAAAGGTTATTTTTCAGTAGTGCACTAATCTGGTTGACAGGAGGTAAATCTGAGAGACAGGTGATATCTTGTGTAGTGACTATTTTAAGCCTCAAGTAAAGTTCTGTTATCTTGGATTTAAAGCCTAATGGACTGTTGTGGTGAAGGGGATTGATGAGACACGGTGAATAATGGAAGCTAAGAAGGGATTTTGACTGTTGCTTAAACTTGTGTTTTTTATGTATTGATTGGCCAAGCTATTCTGTGAATCCTTTGTGGGTCCTGAGTGTAAACTTTGTCCAAGTCTGAATTGTGTAAATGTATTGGCTGATGTAGGCAGTGACCACATGATAGTGAAACTGAGGCAAAGTGCTTGGGATTATTTTAAGGAAAACTGTATTGAGATAATAATGTATATCACAGGTACTCCATTTATTGCTTCTTAATGAATGCATGAAAGAAGGAGTGTTTCTGGACATCCACAATGAAGTACATTCTTGAAGTCAGAACGCCACCGGGGTTGTTTGACACGCTGCTTTTGTTTGTCAGTTTTTGTGTAAATTTGGCTGTTTAAAGCTTTTGGGGTTGTCCATCATTCATGGTGAGCTTGCCAGCAAAGTAAAACAATCTCCTGGGCTAGAAAGCTTATTCTAAATTTTTTCACACAGTTTCACTTCGCCTTAGAAGCAAAACAAGTGTAACTTTGTGGATTTGATGTCTCCTACAGAATTAGCTTTTTGTCTTATCTGGATTTTATGTAATTTCCTCAAAGAAGATCAAGGCCTTTATTAGATCTCCATCTTTATAATTTCTCTGTTTAAAAACTGACATTGTAGTTGTGTACAGTTTTATATATGTCTTAACTCTCAGAAAAAGAGTTCGTATAAAGGTCTTAACTCACAATGTTAAGAATACTTACTGTGAGTAATTGGTACTTTTTTTTTTCCTGTGAGAAGGATGCAAAAATCTGGGAATTCTGAAACTGGTATTTGAAACATACTGTTAGTCTTTTTTTTAGTCTAGTATACTATAGATGACAAGACTAAATTTTTCTTTCCCTTATGATTACAGAGGTATTGATCTGCAATAATACAGTATCTTGCACTTAAAGGATTGTCAGCCTTTGTTTTTTTAAATATATGTTGCAAAAATGAAATTCTGCAGTCCAGCTGAAGTCACATGTGCTGACTGCATTAAGGGGCTGGTATTTTGGCAGAAGGCCTGTGCTGCTCAGATCATATCAGATTGCAGATGGTAACCATTTAAGTGATCCTGCTGACAGTCCTTCAGTGGAAATGGGAGAAGTGGGGGTAGGAGAATAGAGGAATTCTTAAAGGCAGACCTTAGAACATGCAAAATCCTACTACTTAATTTTGGAATGCAAAATGCTTTCCAGAGAAGAGGTAATGTCACCATCAAATTACTAATTAAAAAAACTCTACCAAAACAGTAACTGATTTGGATTATTTTAAGAAAGGACCATCATTGTTTTTCCATTATCACTTAGATACGATCTGAAGAAACATAAGATTTGTTTTCAGGTATCAATATTGAAACAGACTGAAAATTCTAAAACAGCACTGTTGTCTTTTCTTCTGAGATAACTTTAATTTCATCAGCCTATAAATTTGAAAATTTACCTTTAGTATTTTTTTTACTGGAGAACTGGTTTGTCATCCTCTAGGTCAAACTCACAAGCAGCTTTTTGAAATGAATACTTCAACAGTAGATCACGATTGTCAGCAAATCTTGATTAATTGTCTTGTCTTTAACTCTTTGATTAACTTTGATTAATTTTGATTTGATAAACTTTGATTTGCACCAAAGAATCTTACTCACAATGTGTTAATTACTTACTGCCTGTCCACTTTGTTAATGACTGCTTCTGTGATGAGTGGGGAAAAAGATTCTGCTGTCTAATACATGAGATGAAAGGTCAGCTGAGAGTATTTTGTGTGTCAGTAGTCCTTGTACTCATTCTTGTATCAGCTTTTGAAATGTAATAAATATAAACAAATTTGGCAGCTGCTGCCTTGGGTTATTAAAATGAAAAGCTATTCTGCGCCTAAAAACTTGTTCAATGCATTGTGTTTTCAATGGGTTTTTTTGTTTGTTTGGCTGTGGTTTGTTTCTGTGTTAGTTTTTTTGGTTGGTTGGGTTTTTATGTTTGGTTTGGTTTTTGTGGAATTGATTTGATTATCCTGTCTGTGAATAAGTAATACATAAATAACAAATGAAAATGAAGCAGAGGTTCAAGCTGGTAGCCTCAAGACAGCATTCACATACCCATCACTAGCAAAGAGCTCAGCTAGCTTGTTCTTTAAAAAGCTGAATGGTAAATAAGGAAGTATCCTACTTGGAATGTGTCATCTGCAATTAATGTTACATTAATTGTGCACTAGATGAATGGAAATGGGTTTTAGCGTCTTGTGGTTGCCAGTGACAGAGTAGGACAAAGTTCTTAAGGTACAGTTCATCTGAGATGATTGCATATTCTGGTTTGCCATAAAGTGCATTAATGCAGAAATGTGCCTGCAGAGTCTAGGTTATCTTGGAAGACAGGAGTGCAGCTGGATCCTCAGGCTAGGACTGAAAATGACCTGTTTGGATTTTATCTTGGTAGTAGTCTCTGGCTCAGTAATGTTGGAAGTTTCTTCTGTGCACTGGTGAGGTCTTGGCTGTTTCAGGAAAATAGGCAGAGTGGAGCAGATCAGAGGCACAGCTGCTGCAGCCATATGGCAGCTGGGTTCTCTAGCAGGCATCCTTGGCATCAAAAAAACTTCATAAGGCATTTTGGAGATAATTTGTGGAGGTTGAGGTAAAAATATTTCCCTTCTAGTGGTTGTTTGGGATTTTTCCTTCTCTAAAGATTTATAAACCTCTGGTCTAAACCTAAATATTTAAATAAAAATAAATAAATAGAGAAACATCTAATCTGAGTTAGTTTTCTGTTTGGGTTTTCTCTTTTTTTTTTTTTTTTTTTTTTTTAATATGTGTCCTGCTTTGTGCAATTGTTCTGCAATAAAAAAAAAATGGGTGGGAAAGTGGGACTTAAAAAGCCTTTGATTTATGGTGTGTTTGTCCAAACTAGTGATATTTAAAATATAATACTAAAATTTCTTGTATTTAAAAATAATGCAAAAGTCAGTACTACTGGAAGGTTCATAGAGCAAGGTAACCTCATCAGCAGTTCAGCCTGTACTTTATTGGTGTACATCGAGAGGGGATATTGTTACATTTTGTCTTTTTCATATTTATGTGGCTTTAAAAAGTAGTAAACTCTTTCAAAGAAGCTTAATCCTAAAGGGGATGGGGAAAATGTATGGTTTGCTGATCTCCTTTGATCTAATTTTTAAACTGTTTTCTTAATGACAAGACACACTGAATGGCAAAGCATCCCTATTGTGTGTGTGTGTGTGTGTCTTCAGAAGAGTAAGAAGTTTGGTTTTTTTCTTCTGCAGTAGTATTCTGTAAGCATAATTTGGATAGCTTCACAAAGGAACTTGTATCATGGAAATAATCTTTTGTCTAGATTACTGATGTGAAAAGTCCTTTCTGAAAAAATGGCTTTTATTCAGACTAGCACTGAGTACATACAAGTAGTAAAGCAATGGGAATTTATGTAGCATATGCTACGTAGGCAGAAAAAGCAAACAAAGGAGTTCATTGTAGTTGGCTTATCTAATAACTTCACATTTTTCTTTCTTTGGCTGTTATCTTTAAATAGTTGTTCAAGGAGAGGAGTTTGGTGGGGTGTGGTTTTTGCTTCTATAGTTTTTTGCTAATAGTACTGGCTCATTCTAGGATTGGGAGTCATAAAATGGTAACAGAGGTAATTCTAAATATAGACAACAAGCAAAGACTCCACCTGTGAACATAAGCACTATTTCTGTTTTGCAGAGTTAGGGATTTCTGTTGCTTGTCCCCAAGTCTGTCTTAATTGCTGTCTCTGCCCTATAATATTGACAGTTCATACATTCTGTTGCAGGTCTTGAAGATTTTTTTCAGAGAAACAAAAAAACCAGCTGGAGGTTTAAGTGCTTGTTTTTCCTTCTAAGGGCTTTCTCATGATTGTATAAAAATAACTTGAGAAGCATTAATCCTGCACACTGTTTAAAAAAAAAAAAGAGAAGGAAAAAAAAAATTGTTTTGGAAGATGACTTCAAGGAGGTGGGAGAAGATGAACATTTAATGATTTTTAAATGTTTGAGGTACAAATAATGGGCCTGGAGCAAGACTGTGAGATGGATAGGATGTTCCAGCTAATGTTAAATGCAGTTGGACTACATTTAAAAAACTTATGGCGTTAGTATAGAACTATAGTAAAGAGAGATAATGTTACTAATGAACCCTGAAAAGTTTTCTGTCAGTGGTGAGTAAACTGTGTTAACGCTGCCCCTTCAGAACTGGTGCCCACTGACACAGAACTAGGGCTTTAGAGGTGATTCTTTTAATCAAATGCTTAAATTATGTGCCACCTTTTGGTATGCAAGTAGAAGAAAATGCAAACTGTCAATGAGGACTTCTTTAAGAACTGGATACTTTTCCCTACATGAGTCCTTGAAGATATCTGTGCTGGCAGAACTGACTCCCCAGGATTCCAGTGTTACATGATGTGCTGTTGATGTAGCACTGGCATGTGTCTGAAGGTCAGAATGGCCTTTGGAGAAGGTCGTTGGCTCTCAAAGATGTAGCCAAGTAAAAGCAGGGGGTGGAGGGAGAGCCTGTTTCACCTGCCTCGAAGCGTTCAGCTCAGCTCCAGGTGCACAGCCAGGTACCACACACACCTCCTGCAGTGGGCCGTCTCCAGGTGATGGGGTGGCAGCCGAACTTCTGGCATGGCTTTGGCCAGCGTTTCAGACAGGTAGAACAGAATGGTTGGGCTGGCTCCTGCGTGGTGCAGAGCCTGCTGGCGTGCTGCTCTGGAGAACGCCAGCTGTAGAGATGGTATTTATAGCACTGGGATCTGTAAGAGCAGCTGAGGATGAGCGCGGCTTTCTAGCAGCTTCTGTGAGCAAGCCTTTGCCTTGCTCTGGTGCTGTTGAGCCGAACGCCCTCCCCCATCCAACCTTTCTCCCAGTACAGGGTTGAAATTCCACAGCAGGGAGAGAATCCGGTTGAATTCCAAATGAGCTGTTCTTAGCTTCTACTTGGTTTCCTTCCCTTTTAATGATTTGAAAAATGCAAACAATGCTTTGAAAAGCAAGCGCTGCTTTACAGGCTGGAAGTGTCCATTTCCCTTCATTTATCTCTTATAATAACAACCCTGCAAGTCTCTGTTGTAAAAACAGTATAGCCGTATATCTGATTGCAACGTGTGCCTAGGAAAGAAGCCTGTATTAAACGTGTCTTTGGGAACGTGCTTCACGTTCCAAGAAGTGAAGAATGCCTGCTCCACCCTGCTCTCGCTAACGAACGTTTTCTCATTGTTGGCATTCCAGTCCACAGATGGCGCAGATATATTTTCCAGAACCATGTGTTTTAAGAGACTGTATGTTTAAGGTTAATTTGGGCTTGTTGAGTCAATTCTAAAAGCCCTAGATCTTTTATATTGGTTAAATAGATTATTCAGACATCCTAAAATAAAACTACTGCTTACATTGATGCAAATAGGGTTTGAAGAAGGCACAGAAATTAATTGTTTGGTATTTGTCTCCCTGAATGTTAACTGCTTCCAAAATTCTGTCTAGAGTAGCATGTTTTTTAAAAATTTCTGGTTATTTCTTTACCAGTCATTAACGGGAACAAAAGCAAAGACAGGATGGTGCCTTTTTTGCTAGCTGTTATCTCTTGATATGTGTTGGTGTTAGGAAGGGGTGTGTGCTCTGTGTGGGTTACTGCTGCTCAGGGGAGAATTGTTGAGCCTGGTGTGAAGCCTCTGTTGTGAGATGAAACCTAATTTTGTTTCATATGTAGAAATTAAAGAGCTTTTGTGCCTTCAGCAGTGACAGATGTGGTAGCAATATGGAAATGGAAGATGTCAAGGACAGCAGCCTGTACTGCACGAATGAGGGATGTGCAGTTTCTTCAGTTCCATACCTGGCTTTCACCATCACTGGGATTTATTTCTGATTGGCAACTGGTAATTTGCTTTGTATTTTTTAATATTAATCTATTGGCCTGCCCCCAGCACAGACTGTGTATAAGCTAATCCCAGGATTTAGCCCAAGTTAATTCTGTCTGCTGGTGTTTATCTGAAGGGCAAGCTGCAGTTAGCCAGTTCTTCACTGGAGCACCCTGCAGTGACTAATGTGTGGCGTCGGATGGCAGAACGCCCTGTCATATGACTCTGGCTGCTAGCAGAGGTGGAGCTGTTGAATCTACCGACTTGACTTTATATGCAGTGAGGGATAAGAGAATAATTCCATTTCTTCTTGTGTGCTTTGCTCTCTCTCTCTCTCTCTCTCTCTGTTCCAAGAGTTTATTAGAAAGAATTGCTTGTATCCCCAGATACTGAACTGCAGATGATTCCTAACCTGCAAAATTTGTGACACACTGAGGAGCAGTGCTGACAGGGATGAGAACAGATTGGGCTTGGGCTGAAAATTCAATGCCATAATCTGACACAGGGGATTTAACTGGATGAGAAGTAGTTTTGATGATTCTTTGTGCCTACAAAAATATTCACCTGGCTGAATAGATGGAAATGGAAGGAGAGGGCTGATCTTGGCTAAGTTTGCTTGCCTTTCCCTCCCCCACACTTTTTTTTCTCGTTTGGATTTTCCTTTCTTTTTTTCCCACTGTCTGTTTACTTGGTTAGCTTTAATGGAGAATGGAAGTGTAAGTCCAGAAATGAAGGCTTGAAGTGGGAATGTGTTGGTGTATGTGTTTAGGAAGGAGAGAGAATGCTGCTTCCATTTGAAAGTGTCCTAGAAGACTGTGACTTTGCACTGGTTCTCTGTTGCACTCCACACTCAGGTATAATTGTAAAATAAAGTGCATATTTGAGGTGTGCTTTTTAAATTTAAACAGATCAAGATTGGATTGTAAGGCAAAAAAGTTCAGATGTCCAAAATGACAACAGGAATGTGAAACAGTATTGCAAAATATGAGTGCTGTTTCAGTGGTGGTCTTTCAAAGTTTGCGAACAGTTTTTGCTAAAATTAAAAACTAGCAATGAATTTGATCTCATAGATTTGAAAAGTTGAAAGTGCATGTTATTTTTGTGCTAGCTGATAAAGCAGATGGTGAAAAATGTTAATTAAGGAACAAGTAGGATGGACTGTGGAAGTACCTGATGCCAAGAAATGAAGTTGCCTTTTTAAGTAAGAAGGGCATGGTAAAATCCAAATGTTTTGTGGAGATTGGTTGGTTCCTGTTGATGCAGCACATCTAAAATTATAATTCCTTCATTGATTGTGCTCCTGCCTTTTCCATATCTTTTATTAGGCTGTACTTCTACCATGTACTTCTCCTGTACAAGGACTAATTAGCTAAAGTCTGTGGCTCTTATGTAATGATACAAAGTAATAGATTATTTGGTATGAAGAATTTTTTTAAAAAGGTTTCCTTACCTTTTGGTCAGTAATACAGGAAACTTACATGTTCCTAGTTACAGCTATAGAAAAACGCCCAAACAAAAAAACCAACCAAACAAACCAAAAAAACCCCACCAAACTTAAAGAGCTAGGCAGCTAAAAAGCTTTGTTTAAATGATGTGGGCTTCAGAGGGTATGTGGGTTATCCAGGTTAGAGGCACCTCGGATGGTGTGAAGCAGCTCTGTAGAGCTTATGATAAAACTTAGGAGAAAGAAGCTTTTAAAATGTAAGCTGTCTCTCTAGGCTGGGAAGGGGGTGGGCATCAAACCAACTGCTTCAGATTAAATGGTAATGCTGCATAGCTGTTCACACAGTGCACTTCTGTTTGAATTTTATATCAATTTATGATGTGTAATTACTTATTCTATTTGCTTAGGAGGGTGGAAAACTGCTGTAAATATTATGTCTTAAGGTGAAATGTATTACTCAAAATTGCTGGGAATTCATAATTCAAATAAAGAAAATGAATAATATGGACATTTATCTTCCTCAACCAAATCAACAATTTGTAGAGTGTATTTTTAAAATACAACTATAGTTCTTCAGTAGCAATGGTACAGGAGGTGCTGATTTTGTAAAATATCGCTTCCATTTCGGGTCAGAGTCAGAAACCTTAACTTGTGGAAAGCTGAAAGATTCCACAAGACTTAAGAAGCTGGCTCCTGGAGAAGCAAGGGGCCTGAAAAAGGGCTGGAGTTCCTCAGCAGCTGGCTGCCTAGGCTGACTCCAGCAGTCAGAGTTGCTGTGGTGCTGTGCTGGGGGTAACTAATTATAACTGCAGCACAAAGCCATAGTGTCAGTTTGCAAACAGAAGAGTTAATTGCCACATTGGACCTTTGAAATAGCAGATAAACAAATTTATTCTCTTAAGATAAAAAGGCCATTAATGTGTTCCTGCTGTGATATTCTGCCTTACTGCCTTTCTCATTTCCTGAGGCTCTGTAATTAAATCATTAGCTTGCGTACCATGCCGTGAGTCTGCTGTGGTGAGAGGAGATAGATGACGACCTACTTCATGATCCACTAATACAATTCATCTTGGCCTTGCATGGTTTAAAAAACAAACAGAATAACTGAAAAGCTTTTAGTGTTCTTGTGGGGATTGGTGACACTGCAAACAGTCCTCTTCCTAATTTCTGTTTGTTTCCTGGTTCAGCTGAAAGCACAGCTTGCAGAGTAACATGGTATATAAAATCAGTGTTGCCCACTCAGTCTAATTTCTGCATGATCATTCCCTTTTTTTCCAATTTGGTGCATGAACTTTTAGGATAAAGCTTACCTGTAGTGCAAGATGTCTTTTAATTTCTTCAGAAATATCCATTAGCTTCTTTTAAAAGTAGCTACATTTCATGGATCTGCTTGTCCCTTCAGAGAAGATGCTTGGTGCAATAGACACATTCCAGATAGGTCACTTACTTCAGTTTGGATTCCTGGTTTCTTAGTTGCCTCACCATCTTCTTTCAGGTGTCTTATCTCACATTATTGTGGACCTGATCAGTCAGTTCAAACTTGGACCACATCAGACATGACTGATGCTAGTAGCTACCCACTTGGTGCTGAGGGCTCCAAATGAAGAGGGCTTCAGTCCAGTTGAAATCCGCTAAGGTCATAATCTTGTATTTTCTCAATCAGCTCTGCTGAATTTATTTGTAGACAGACTGAGAATTCTGTTAAACCAGTGATTCTGAAAATGGAGGATGCAGTGTATGTAAGACACAGGAATGGGGATGAATAGACCTCAGGCTGGGACTAGAAGCTGAGTGAAAAGGCTGTGACTGGATCACAGTAGTGAGGGACAGCATGCAGAGTTCCTGGCAGGCAGG
>NW_008622416.1:57535-74682 GCF_000691845.1 Merops nubicus | reverse complement strand
TTCCTGCTGCAGTGGAAGGTTTTGGCCAGGCAACTGCATTCCCAACCTCTGACAGAGCTGAGCTGCCTTCTTGCACATTAATCTCCCTTTCCTGATACGCTTCTCAAGATACGCTTTGCAAAAACATGCATCCTAAAAAGTACTTTTTGAAACAGTGAGCTGGACATGGAACTTAGTGTGGAGGAGCTGAGAAAAGCCTGCCTAAGAAAATAATAATAGTAATAATAATAATAGTAATAAATAATAAATTGCTTTTAAAAACGGAGCAGATTGGAACCAGTTGCATAAATTATGGAGCCTGAACTTCACTCTTCACAAATGTGATGGATCAAATTTAAGCTTGAAGCAATTAGGATGAAGCTTTAATTTCAGGCTTGCAGCGCCTTTCCAGCCACTGAGCCTGGTGCATAGCTGCAGATCTTGTCTTTCTTGGGTGGTCAGTGTGCCTTTATGCACAGGGAGCTGAGAGGAAAACCTAGCTATTCTTCTGATTAAACATTCTGCTGCTTTGCTCTTGTTTAGAAGTGGTGAACTATTCCTCGAGATTATTTTTTAAAAAGAACAATTAATGGGAAGTGTGTGTATTCACATCAGACTTGGTTTTAAATAATACTGAAATTTGTGCTGCTTGTTCTATCTCTAATGCAGTAGAATCTTAGAAGGTAATTTAACTCTTATTTCCTTAGAGGGACAAAGTGCAGCTTTGCTTTGGCCAAGAGAAATGTCATTTTTACTTATAAAAAAGCAGTATAATGGAGAAACAAAACATGACAAATCCATGCTGTTTCACTGTTGATTCAATTGTGCCATGAGGTAAATAAGGAAGATCAAAGCTCTGTTTTGTGATTGCATTAGTGCCTTAAAGTAAAACTGCACTAATGTGACATTTGGGTGACTAATGCATGTTTTCAGATTGTGATTAAAAACCTCTTTCCTGATCAGCAAAGCTGCAGCTAGGCTTCTGCTTGTCTCAGATTGTCTTTACAGTGTACTGGGCCAAGTTCCCCATTTCCAGGACAGTGTTCCAGATGCAGTGTCCTCCCTTTCCCTAGCCATGACTCCTCTCACAAGAGCAGTGTCAAGAGTTTGGGTTAAAATGATTTGCTGTTTAGATTAAGCAACAGAATGTATACTGTCAGGAACAGAATGTATACTGTCAGGAGAGGGGCTGGCAGTACAGTTTTTAACGTGTCTGCTTAGGATTGTATTATACAGTATGTAGGAGTAGGCTCTAGTATGGAATGGGTTCTATTTATTGCTCTTTTGTTTGGTTTTTTAATTGTTAATTACTTTCCCTTTAGCTTATAGCCCAAAACAATTGAAGAAAGTAATGTTCACCCCTCAAGTTTGTTACATTGAGCTAATGTGGAGGTTGGTTTTTATTTGTGCTGCTTTTTTGAGTAAGAGTAGCAGACATTACTTCCTTAACTTTCAGAGGTTTGATGTTAAATAATTGAATCAGAAATGAGAAGTTGTTGAATTGTGGCAATCTGGAATATACAATGACAGGAGAGAACTGATATAAGTTTGGGGAAGGGGAGTTGTCTTCTGGGGTTTGGTGTTTGTTCAGTTTAATTTTTAGAACTGGTTTAATGTTGTATGCTGTAGATACGGTGCTGTTTGGTCAAAACTAGTGAAGGGAGTTGAAAGCCATATAGGATTGCTTAGGTTACCAGTTTGTTGATGCCCACGTTGCTATCCGAAGCCACAAACATTTTTGCCATTTGATACTGTACTGGTGCAAGGCATATTATTCATTGGCCTTGCATGTCTGTCAGCTTTTATAAGGCAAGAATGTCAGCACAAGGTGAATCCAAGTGAAACGGAGTTGGCTGCAAGAAATAAGAGTAGCAACTGTTGCTATTTGCAATCCAGACACTGATTTTTTTCTCCACTCTGTAATTTTGGACAACAGCCCTGTTTAGGGACACAGCATCTTGCTGAGAAGCGATTGAATTTTAGTGGGGGTTCTGTCACCACATTTTCAGAGATTTTGGTGCTGCATGATGTTAAATTCATCCTGAAATTATAAGAGATGTGGGTGTTTTAATTTTTATTTATCGCAGGAGGAAAGGGAGAATCCCTCATCTCCCATAGTACAGCCCTAACAAGAATATGTGAGAAATAAGCATCCTTTGTTTAAGATGACTGGTATCAGGATGTAAATCATCCCCAGGAAGACTGTCACCACCTTTGTATAGCTGCTTTCTTTGGCGATTTTGTTTGCACACGTCATAATTATCTCTCTCAAAGGCAGATTGCTGCTTTAGGTACAGATGGGTATGTGTAAATCTGAGGTGGTTTATCTAATTTTGATACCCTCAGGATTATGCCTTTTTACAGCCCTTACACAGATGGTATTGAAAATACCTGCTGGAAAGAATAGATTTCAGTATTTTCAGCACTGTAGTGGTGAAGAGGAGAAAGGAGTAGAGATTCACTTCTGCAGCAAGAGCTGTGCTTATAAGTTGTCCTCCTTGGAATACAGAAACTACAGACATTTTGTATGTTATTAAAATGGCAGCATTGTGTATAACTCTCCCCCCCCCCCCCCCCCCGGCAAAGGTTATAGGAAGCTGTTTTGTTGTTGAGAAGGAAAAAAAAAAAAAAAAAACACCAAACCAACAAAAATAACCACCCAAAAGGTATCTGGGAGAGCATTCATTAATTGTGGGGAATATGCATGTGTGGGTCAAATACTGTTAAAGGGTCTGAGAAAAGGAAGAGAGGATAAAATTTACAGATGTGAAGAGAAAACAGGTGTGGGTTTTTTTGTGAAGTATCTTTTATTCTGGTGTTTGTAAAATGTTCAGTGACTTAACTCACTGGGAAAGAAAACTCAGTTAAGGATTGCAGGAGCTGAAAAGGCAACTGGAGGTCAGCAGCTCTTTGGGTGGGACTTTCAAGACCATAATCTAGGAATTCCACACAGGCTTTATTTCACTCTGGCTTTTTGTGTGTGTGAACTTCATCACAGGGCTGTCGTATACTACAGAGAAGTTCCAAAGAGAAAAAGTACACAAGTTGGTTGGGGGTCACTGTGGGATTCAGTGTCTGGATATGGTAAAACCATTTACCAGTAGCTTGGTTGTTTCAGTTAGTAGTTTAAAATATCTGCCTGTAGACTTTGTGCCTGTACAAGAACACTGAAGTGAACTATGCAAATACTCTCTGGAATGTCTGTAGAACCAACTTGCTTCATATTTTCTTCCATGCCCTGAAAATACTGAGTTTCTTAAAGAAATCCTTCTGCAGAGAGCTCTTGTACTGTGTTACATGTATTTCAAAATAGACTTGAATTGTGCTGCTATGAAATCACCACAGATTCCTGAGCTCTTTGTGTTTTGGATCTTCCTTGTTGCTGATGCCCCTCAACTCCTAAAAGCCTGACCCATTCTAAAAGCTAAGGGATCAGGATGATCTACTTCTGGCTTTTTGTTCAACAGAAGAATTTTGTTTAGCAGCAGCATTCCTTCCAGGAATTTTTTTTCCTTGACTGACTTCAAATGGGGCCTTCAGAAATACAGCGTTGGGAAGCTGTGAGTCTGTTATTTCAATCTTATTACTCCTATGCAGTGTGGCAATGCTGTGAATACTCAGGGTCAGCAAGCCCATTAATTTTGTTCCTAAATGTCAGGATAACTAAGAGTTTGAATTTTATTTCCTGTAGGTATTATCAACCCAAAGAATCCTAAGGAAGCACCAAAGTCCTTCAGCTTTGACTACTCTTACTGGTCCCACACATCGGTAAGTTCTTTTACAAGAAAACAGTTTTGTTTTGTCACATTATTTTTGGGTGAGGGTTGTGGTTGTTGATTGGCTTGATTTAACTGCGTTCTTTTCTGATCTTGCCACATCTTTCAGAAGTTTCTGCACTGTCTCACCCTCATTCTGGTTAAAAGCTTGCCATTGTATGTTGACTTTTCCCAGGTTGTGGAGAGCAGAAAGCAAAGCTCCTGCAGTTTAATAAGAAGTTGTAAATATTTGAAAGATTACTGAAAATATTCTCCAACAATGTTCTGTTCTACATATTTTAAGATGGGTGTGAACCACACAATTCAGTTTTGCTCTTAGACAGGTGAAAGTTGCTTGAGTTCTCACAGTTCAAGGAGACATGTGATCTGGGTTCCCTTGCCTTATCTGGAAAAGATGGAGCAGTGATCTGTGTTTCCAGTAGCTGGAAAAGCAATAAACTCTCATCTAGCAACTCTGCCCCACCCTCCTGCAAACTGGTGTGAAGGTCTTGCTGACTTCCAGTAATTGTTCTACAGCAGAACTGTGGTTCTGCCACCTACCCCTCCCCTGCTTTATTTTCTCAAAAAGATACAAAAAAAAAAAAACGGACAATACATTTCTCTAAAATTAGTTTTAGTAACTGGGATGGTGCAAACAAGACTTAATACTTCTGAGCAAATCTGTGACCAACAAGATTTTTTTCATGGTGAACAACTTGGATTTGTGCAGCTCTTTTATGGAATCGTCCAGAGCAGCTGTGCAAGTAGATTACAGGGTCAGAGGAACATTCTGAACGGTGTTCCTGGAAACTAGCAGATAAGCAGCATCAAAGGAAAAGAAGTGCTGTGATAAAATCTTCATCCCAACATTAGAATGTTATCACAGCTGAATTTGTCCTGAATTTGTGAGCAACTAATATTAAAATTCAACATTTCAGGAAAAGATTGAATGCTAGATTAAGAATAAGGTACCACATACAGTGTAGTTACAACTGAAACTTGATTTTGTAGGATATGTATGTTGTCTGTGCAGGCTTTTCTAGGTAGTGCAGCATAAAACACCTGTGTAGGCACTAGTATGATAATTTTTTAAAGTATATTTATCAAGAACTTTTGTAAATAATCAAGAGGAAAATAAACCCAGTATATACACTGAATCCAGCTTTCTGATGGTATTTTTGTATCCTGTACCACTCCTGGAGCTGCTTCTGGGGTTGGCTCTTGTGGCTGGATGTTGGAGTCTGACCAGTATAGTGCCTGAGTGCCTGGAATGCACTACTTAAAAAATGGAGGATTCATTTCTGCAATTCATGAAGTTTTGTTTGGAATAGGTTCTGTGTTTGCCTTGAGCTCAGTCAAGCATTTGAAGCTGGTAAATTCATGTGTCCTGGTACAGATTACTAACACTGGATGCATCTGCAGGAGAGTGCTGTTTCATTTTATCACTGGGCTAAATTGCTTTAAAGTAGCTGGGGTTTTTTTAGTGTTATATTTCAGTTTTGTTGTTAACCTTGAGTTTAGCCATAGAAAGCTGTCCTGATACATTGTCCTTGACCAGTTCAGCTACTTGCTAATTTGAAATATGTATTGACATACTTAGGGATTTTGTAGTCACCAGTGAGGTTGTAAATAGGAACACGAATTGGATTAAACAGTGGAATCAGGCACCTGCAAGGAACATTTGGTCATTTTAATTACTTGTTTACACTCTTTTTAATCTTAAAAAAAACACCAACAAGATAAACATAAGCAACTTCTGTTTCTCTTTTCTCCCTGCTACCTTTCAGAAGCACTCTGGGATTTTTGGAGCTTACAGCCCTTTATTCATTTGTATTGACTCTCTGAACTTTACTTTTGGTTTTCTCCCCCTGCCTCTCTCCTCCCAAACACCCTGAATTTCATTTATTGGTGATCTTGCACAAAACTTCCCCAGGAGTGTGAACAGTGTTCACAGAACAGAATTGGTTGGTTTCTTTGTGCAGATTGTTTCCTCAACATTGATGGAGTAGACCTGCAAGGGCTGTCTTTGTTGTTCTTCTCCATCTGGTCCTGCTTTGGGAAAAAGCTGTGTGTAAAAATGTGCTACAGTGTCCTTTTCCTAAGGATCTGACCCACAAGATAGAAGCAGAAAAGCAAACAGTTACTTGAATGGTAGGAGAAGACTGTACTTATGCTGTTTTCTTGTCTTTTCAGCCTGAAGATCCCTGCTTTGCATCTCAGAGCCGTGTGTACAATGACATTGGGAAGGAGATGTTGCTGCATGCTTTTGAGGGCTACAATGTTTGCATTTTTGCCTATGGACAAACTGGAGCTGGGAAATCCTACACGATGATGGGCAAGCAGGAGGAGAGCCAAGCAGGCATAATCCCCCAGGTAGAACAGAACCCAGAAAGAGGATTTGGTTTTTGTAGCATGTGCAGACTCATACTTGCTGATACACTCTTTTGATACTGCAGTAACAATTAACAGAACCACAGCTTACTTCTGAAGTGAAAGAGATTTACTGGGGGATGAAAAGCATTTTAAGCAATTTTCCCTCTGTTATTTTTTTTTTATTGTACTATACACTGTGTTTTTCCTACATCCAGTTTCTCCTCTTCCCCAGCAAACTAGTAAATCAAGATGTCTGTCTTATTTACTGAGTCTTTTCTGTTTTCTGACCTTAGCTAGGACAGCACTTAAGCACTTTGTGTTCAGCAGTTTTTTAGCAGGGATTCAAATAGTGGTATAACTTATTAACATGTCAGAAATGTTTTGTGGAAACAAGTTTCTCACAACTAAAACCCGAATAATATATCTTGGTAAGAAATGAAGTGTATCAGAACATGGGGGAAAAAATATTAGGGCAGCTGAGCACAGCTCTGTGCTATTTCTCTGCCTGAAATTCCTTTTTGACATTTGCCATGAAATTCGAAGAAGTTGAGATCACAGAATCACAGAATGGTAGGGGCTGGAAGGGACCTCTGGAGATCTCCAGCCCCCCTGCCCAAGCAGGTTCACGCAGAGCAGGTTGCTCAGCATTACATCCAGGAGGGTTTTGAAATTCTCCAGAGGAGGAGACTCCACAACCTGTCTGGGCAGCCTGCTCAGTGCTCTGTCACCCTCACAGAGAATCAGTTTTTCCTGATGTTGAGGTGGAACTTCTCTGTTCCAGTTTGTGCCCACTGCCCATCGTTCTGTTGCTGGGCACCATGGAAAAGATAAACCCACAAGAAATGTTGGCTGGCAATAATTTGTGCTGTTACCATGAACTTGGCCTTCTCTGGCTGTTGGTTGTGTGGTGCTGGCGCTGACAGCAGACTGAGTTCGTTGGAAGACAGTGTGTTCCTCCATTCCCAAAATAGAAACCTGAGTTTTGGTTTCAGTTTTAATAAATAAATCTGCTGAACAGCTTGAGTCCTCATTCTGTGCAGGTTTGCAGCAGACATTGGCCCTGTGCCACAGGTGTGAAACAGAGGACACAGAGCGTTGTTCTCTGTTAATAGCATGGCCATATGTACTGAAATAGGTTGCAAGTGTTCCAGTGATTAGCTTAAAATAATGTTGAAAGAGCTAATGTGCTGAAGGACAGAACTGTTATGTCTAAGCATTTTGGGTTTATTACAGTCATGTGAAGTAACAGGGTAACACTGCTGCAAATCTGTGACAACAGCTTAGTGCTGAAGTTTTTTGTTGTAATCTTTGTGGTCTTGTTTATTTTTCTGAAACCTCAAATACATACAAATTAAATGTTGTCCTAAAAAAAAACCCCAACTTAATAATGCTCCTGTAGATTGAATAATGCTCCTGTTATCTGCTACAGTTTTAAACCAAAATTGTTTTCCTTCTATTTCACTGGGAGGCCTTCTCATAAAGGTACAAAATGAGTTATTTGTCCAGGGGAATCCTTGTTGAATCTATTCTTTCTTGTCACATACACAGAAGGTGCAGCACAATCATATTCCAACTAACATAGGTTGTTGGCTTTAAATTCTTTTGTGTTGGCAAAATTCCCTGTCTGCTGGTCCCTAGCGTGAAACTTTGATACTTCAGCCACGTGTTGACTGGATACTTCAGAGTGTTTACATTCAGAATCATCTGTATTCTTTGTAATCTGTTGATTTTTCATACGGTGGCGTGTAGATATCTGTTCCAGAAACCTATTTGTACTCTTATTCCCCCCTGTACCCATGCTTTTTAATCTCTAGATATATATCCATGGCTTTCCCATGGTTCATTTCTTCTTTCTTTCTTTTCCTAATTGAAGCTCTCTCATTTCAGTTACTTGTAGATGAGCAGTCTTGAAGCAATAGACCACTGATAATTGAAGTATCCTTCATATGAAGATGTTGTTAACAAATTTTGAAATTGTTTCTGCCTATTGATTTAAATCTGAATCCTGGAACTTCAGCACATCAGATAAACAGACTATTGGTTTTGAGAAAAGGACAGGATTAAGGATTTTAATAATTGCTTTCTAAAATTAGTACTTCCAATTTCAGTTACTATAGACTTTTTCTAAATTTATAGTACAGAATAGTAATATTGATTAAACCTAGAGCAATTGCTGAGATACTATATAAAAGGTTGAACGATGGTGATGCAGAATTGAGATGAAGTATATTCCCAGTGAGGCTGTATGTGGTTGATGTAATAGGTTCTTTTTCTTCCCCCACCCTCACTAACACAAATTTAATGACATGTCACAGTAGTTATTTGTTACTACTCAGTAAAGACTAATTTCTGACTCAGGTTTAATCTCTTTGCAGCTATGTGAAGAACTGTTTGAGAAAATCAATGACAACAGCAATGAAGAAATGTCATACTCTGTAGAGGTGAGTATGGTGAGGCATCAAGTATCTGTGCTGGACATCAAACTGACCTTAGGTGCTGTGTTATTGATGTTGCATTAAGATACTGATTTTTGATTTTTCTTGATTTGGTTTTGTTTTTTTAAGCTTTGTATCTCTGTTTTGTGTTGGAGACATGTAAATAGAATCTTTCTGGGACTTTTTTTTTCCCCTGCCAGAAAATTGGTGTACCTTAACTGTGTAGCAGTGCATTTCTGAAAGAGGTAGTGGCCTGAAAAACCTGAAGATAAGTTTACAGATTATTTTTATTTTGACTGCTGTTTGGAGGACTACATGTTCCTTCTCAATTACCAGAGTCATACTTTATACCCTGTTTCTCTACAGGACTTGCCTAGGATAGCTTAGTGTCACAGTCTCACCTAACATCTGTTTACAGAAAAAATTGTTCAAGCTGTGCATATGTAAGAAAAATGTCAGTACTTTTTCTTAACTGTTATCCTTACTCAGGTTGGTTTGTGTTTAGAAAGTGGTTTTCATATGCTATCATACTACATAATTTCTTTTTCTGTCTTGTCTCTGTGCCTCACTCCAAAATAAAAGCAGCGGCTTCACCGAAACAGTATTTTCTCTCTTTTACTGTATCTTTTTTCCCTTCCAATCAGTTTTAATGGCTTGACATGCAAATATGTTACAACCAAATGTTGCTTCTGCATACAAAGAAAGTAATTTTTTACCCTTTCTTAAGTTTGTTTTGGAGGCTCATAAGAGAGACCCCTTGTAAGCAGACTCCTTTTACCATCTTTCATGTTTGCCACTTCAGATACGTTGCTGCTGTGCTATATTAAAGCTGTTGAGATGATTGTGAACACAAAATATATATTTTTTAATTAAATACCAATATTTTTTTAAATGGTTGAGGGATCTATACATGGATGCAAGGCTTGCAGCTTATATTGGAGATCTAATGCATGAGACTAGGGACTCTTCTTCCCTTCTGCCATTGTCTCAAGCTGTCAGATGAACTGAGACACCACCTACAACATTCCTGTAGTGTGCTGGGCAAGCTTCTACAGCGAAATGCTGCAGAGCTGCTTGCAGAGGAAGCCTTGAGAAACACTAAATTGTCCATGCAAATTCCTGTTTTCAGGTGAGTTACATGGAGATTTACTGTGAGAGAGTGAGAGACTTGTTGAACCCGAAGAACAAAGGGAATTTGCGGGTGCGAGAACATCCTCTGCTTGGACCCTACGTGGAAGACCTGTCCAAGTTAGCAGTCACATCTTACACAGACATTGCAGACCTCATGGATGCTGGGAACAAAGCCAGGTTAGTGATGGTAGCATATTATATATTTTACCTTTGTTGTGGGCCTGTAGCATATGCCTGTAGCATATTTGCTGCTACACATGGCATGTAGCAGCAAATTTAAAATACCTGCTGCAATGCATTGGCACTTTTTTTAAAAAAAACCCTCATGTCACATGAAGAGTATTGTTGAAATATGCACTGATCAATGCTATTGAGAGGATTTCTGTGGTCACATAGTGCTACAAATCACTGTGTAGGTATTTAAAGCTTGAGATAAAGTACGTAAGTAATTAAACTGACTTTTAGTTCTGCCTTTGTTGTGTGCTGTATCACTATATTGGTATAAACATGTGAACAGTCTCCTCTTTAATTCAAGTGGTTGGGACTAAAGCTGACTTTCTAGCTTTAGGTTCTGGTTCATTAGTAGCTGTGTCAGCAGTAGGCTCCATTTAAAAATGTATGGGAAAGACTGACAGAAGTGCTTGCCTTTTCTTGGGTGTTTGAGCATAAGGTAGGTTAGGACACAGAATAAGTGAGGAGGCTCTGTTTTAACTGTGATGAAGATGGGAGTCATTCAGGAGTCAAAAATCAAAGGGTTTGTTAATGGTATTTGGTGTGGCTTGGTGTTGGTTATAGGGTAGAACATTAACTGTGCAGCCTCCTGGGCTGGTTCCTCTGCAGCTGCCTGCAGCCCTGCAGGTAACTGCACTTGTAGCACAGAGGCTGCTGTTTTCTGAGCACGTCTCTGTCTGTTCATGTCTTAGGACTGTGGCAGCTACCAACATGAATGAAACCAGCAGCCGTTCCCATGCTGTGTTTACAATTGTCTTTACTCAGAAGAAACATGACACAGAAACTGATCTTTCCACAGAGAAGGTATGTCACAGATAAGTGGCTGTTTTTCACAAATCTTCCCTGCAGTGACTTATTCTTACTGGCGGTATAATGATAAAGTGAGAAGTGATTGTTTTTTCTAGTCTTTTGTTTAAGGGTGAGGTCACTGTGTACCTTGACAGACCCCTTTTATTTCTTACTGGATTTTCTTTGCAATTCTAAAAGCAATTAAATGGGAAGTATGTGCAGGGGGAGATTATATACATTTGGGAGAAACATGGCCTTAAGGACTGGATTCTGTGGGGGAGGGATATAGGAAATAAAAGAAGTTAATCTTCCCCAGTCTTGTTCCCAGAACTTTCTGTGGCTTTGCTTGTCAGTGCAAAATACTTGCCTCGTTAGTTCTTTTCTTTGAGCACAGGAATTGGGCACTTTCTGGAACTGACATGTTAAAAGTAGGTGCACTGTTTAGCATGGAACCGTTTTGTGGCTTTTACTACTCTGAAGTAGAGGCTCTACATGCCCAAGTAGCTGAAATACAGGTAATGGTCACGTTTCTGAACTGACTACTGTGAATAGAACTGAAAAACAACGTGCATTGCAGACCCTCTCCCCCTCAAATAAGATCCTGTAAAATTATGATTAACTGATATGTGGTGTGTAGCTTTAGTTGGGCCAGTGCTTTGTTGGTGTCACTAGAGTCTGGATGAAACACTGTTTCTCTTTTTTGAGATTCATGTGTTGTCTGTAGCAGTAACACTTAATGTCTTTTGACTTCTGCTCTGTTCATGTGACAACTCAATGTCTCTTTTTAGGTAGAGTATAGTGATACTTAAAGCATAAACTCAGACACTTCTTATCCATAAAATAACAGCATCAAGCTAACTGCTTCTGAAAACTTGGGCTGTGGTTTTAAGCACATTACAGTGATTTTTTTTTTCTTAAACAGTCAAATTCTTCTCATGCCAAAGAATCCTTTGAAGTTTTGTTCTACCCCTAGTTCACCAAGAAGTAATTCTCATTGCTAACGTGCTTTCTCTCTTCAGGTCAGCAAGATTAGCCTTGTGGATCTAGCTGGGAGTGAGCGAGCTGATTCAACTGGTGCCAAAGGAACCCGACTAAAGGTATTGGGCCACTGAGGTGTGGGGAAGGAAAGGGAAGGGTGTGCACAAGCATCAGGTGGAGTCTTTGCTTGACAAATGATAAGGGAAAGAAAGGATTGCTGTTATAAGTACTGGAAAGATAAAAAAAAATTTTTTTTTTTCCCCCCTTCTCTGATGATACCTGTGACATACGTCTCATGTAGTTTGCAGAAGTTCACAGTTGAACCATTTTAATTATTATACTGGATTCTCTTTATTTCAGGAAGGAGCGAATATAAACAAGTCTCTCACAACTCTGGGCAAAGTGATTTCAGCACTGGCTGAAGTGGTAAGTACAGCATTTATTACCTGCAGCAACCTTTCCATAGCTAGTAAAACTGAGAGGGTAAAAGCCATGGAGTACCACAGAATCGTTGGCTGTTCTTGGCCCAGCATTCTCAGCCAAGGTAGCTGTGTGTATTTTAATAGATGAAGAATGTTGATAGTGTTCTGTGACTGTCATGCAGGCTGGTAGAAGCTTGATTTTTAGATAGACTGAAGCATGGGTTTATTTAGCTGTGAAGAAGCCTTGCAAAAAGAAGGCTGCATTTCTGTAGAAGACATGTTTACATAGCAAGCTTTTAGTTCTGCAGAGCAGTAATTTTATTTTTATTTGAAAGAGTAATTTTAGAAAACTAACTACAGCTTTGTTGATAAATTTTAGAAATGCCAGTGTCATAATTTGATTATCATTGACTTTTGCAATGGCTAGACTTAGAGTGTTGAGTTGAGTGAGCATGTGTTGATCCAAACATAAAGTTGTAGGCACAGAAAAGCACTTAGTCTTTTACTTTTGTACTCAACTACCATTTAAAAAAAAGCAAGTAAACTATAGCTGCTCCTTTTAAATGTGAGTTCTGAACAGCTTGGGCAGGTTGAGTAAGTGCTTTTTAGATTTTTTTTTTTTTTTTTTTTAAATGAAAACTATTCTAACCTATTTGGCTTCTCAAGACAATAAAATGCTGTCCAAGCTAATATGAAAATTATATATAAACTCCATTAAGAAGCTCATCTTATATCTTCTTCCTCTTTCTTTAATGCTTTCAACTTAGGATAACTGCACCAACAAGGTATGATGGTCTCAGTAGTAGTGGGTGTTGTCTTTTTTTGCCTGAGCATGAGATTTTGTTCACTTTGGAGTCGAGGAGCAGGGATCTTTCATGTCAGATCTTTGAGAAATTCCTGTGACTAGAAATGATAGTCATGAAGCCTGAGATTTATGAGTACTAAAATCTAAAAATATTCTAAGGTTGGGGATAAATTTTGAGGGTGGATCATCCCTCTCTTTAGATAGCATATGTGTATGCTGTCATGGTTCTTCCAGTACCAATACTATGATTTTTTTATGTCTTGAATATTTTCCATTCTATCTGTTTTTCAGTAGAGTGTTCTTTCTTTACAGACTAAAAAAAAGAAGAAGACAGACTTTATACCATACAGGGATTCTGTACTAACATGGCTTCTTCGAGAAAATCTAGGTATGGCAAGAAATTCTCACTAAATTTTCTGAGTGCTTTTAACTCACTTAACTTCATGCTTGGGACAAATTTAAGTTAAATATTTTTTGCTGTCATATCTGAGTCGTATAGTTCCAACTTTTTTTTACAGTTACAACTCTCTTTCCTATAATTTTTGCATGTTCCCCAGTAATATAGAATATAGTTGAATTTTACAATTTATTGAAAATATTGATATTTCATAGTTAATTAGTGCTTAGATTTTGCACTGTAGTTTCATCTGAAATCTTCCCTGTTCATTATAGGGGGTAACTCCAGAACTGCTATGGTAGCTGCTTTGAGTCCAGCAGATATAAACTACGATGAAACTTTGAGCACTTTAAGGTACTTTATTTTTATTTAATATGGCAGTGGGTAACTGTTAGCTCTAATGACAACGTTCTACCCTTCAAACCTCTGGGTTATTATACTTGGAGAAAATCTGTGGGCACAAAGACTCTATACTGGCAAGAGCTCAATTACACTGAAAGAGGAAAACCAATCTATGGTTTGTGAATAGGGAGCTAGGGATTTATTGCCTACTTTTAACTTAAAAAATAAAATTCATCTTGTGGAGTTCATATGTTATTTTCCAATGTGGTCCCTAAAATTGAACCTATTAGTCAAGCTTAGGCATCAAAGCACTGAATAAAGTATAAAGAAACTGTTGTCTGTGGTACATGTTAATTCATCTTGAATAGGCCTTGTCTTTTTTGCAGCAATGCCTGATATTAAATATTAATTTAAATGCATGATTGAATATAATGCAGGATTCTCTTCTGACATACAGCTGCAAGCTAATTGTCTCCTATATTGCTGCATTCCTGTGTTGCACGTGAGCACTTAGGTGTTTGCTATAAGGTGTCATTGTTTTGGTCTGGTTCCAGGTATGCTGATCGTGCAAAGCAAATTAAGTGCAATGCTGTTATCAATGAAGATCCCAATGCCAAGCTGGTGCGTGAGCTGAAGGAGGAGGTGACAAGGCTTAAGGATCTCCTGCGTGCCCAAGGGCTGGGAGACATCATTGACAGTAAGTGGATTAAAGAGACCACACCATCTTGAGATTGGTCTCTTATAGAGCAGGGAGAGCTGGGCCTGTGAGAGAAAGGGATTTAAAACATGGAAGTTAAATATAGGTGCTGCTATTAAATTTTGGATATTGTTTTAGAAATTATAGCCTGTCCTGCCTGTTAACAGCCCATCCTGGGATTGTCTGTAGAGTTGACAGGCCACCTTCAGAATCTCAAGGGAAAATATGGAGATTGACTTTCCTGTTACTGTAGAAATGATTTTGTGTAACAGCACTTAAACATTCAGGAGTTGCCCTGTTGAGATCTGGACAGCTTTTTGTCTGCCTGCCAATAAAAGGAGAACAGTTGAGATACAGAAACATGATTTGATACTGAGAAAGAAAACATCTTCCTCCTTAAAGGGTTATTAGTTGATACCTGGCTTCAAAGCCAGCCTTGCTCAGAAAAAAAAAAAAGAGAATGTCCTGAGTGACAAGCTATTTGTCATCTCAAAACAGCTATGAAACAGCTGCTTGTGAATAATAATGAATTTGTTTGGGGCAGGATTTTGAGTTAGGTTGCCAGAGCAGTATTGTACTGATCTGCTTTGCCAGCAGCCTCTTAAAGAACCAGGACCCACTTGGGCCTGAATTATTTCCTTGTCCTCTTTCCAGACAGGGCAAATTAAAATTTTAACTGCTACATTCTTCTATAATACAAAAAGTGATTTAATTCCTAGTGAAGGAGATACCCATAAAAACACAGAATGTATTCTACTGGATTAAGAAACTCTTTGACTTAAAAAAAGTGAATGTTGCACCAGTTGACCATTTGTCAGAGTTTATTTGCCTGTGAAGCAGGAGTCCTGACTTAGTCACAGACTTCTCTCTTAAAGATGTGTAGCATTTTTACCTTTTTATTTGCTTGTTTTCAAAAGAATGGGGCCAGAAGACAATGAAATGCAGCTGTTTTCATGCTTGTTACAGTCTGTGCTTTTTGGTTCTAAACGAAAACTGAAAAAAAATGTGTTACTGAAAATTGTGTTTTGTTTCTTAAAACATCAAGTAGTGTTCTCTTCCCTTCCTGTGTCGCTAGCGAACCTTCAATTTTGATCCTTCTCGTATTTTCCCTCCTGCTTCCTTTCAGTTGATCCAATGGGAGATGAATACTCTGGAAGTGGAGGCAAATGTGTGTATTGTGTGGTTCTCTTTTTAACCTGCTTTCTCTGGGTCAGCTTTTAACTGAGCTTTGCATGCCAGCATTTCTCACAGGGAAATCCCAGACAGAAGCTCGCTGTGGAATGCCATGCGGTTCCATGGGAACTAGCTTAACCAGCGTTTCTTAGCTTGAGTGGACAGTCAAAAGTGCAAAGTCTAAAGCACAACATATGTTCATTGCTTGCTTTCTGGCAGAATGTAGGAGAGTGGTAATTCTTCAGTCTGTGTTCATGAGAGCCAACAGTTTAGACTCATTTGAGAAAAAGATTTTCTGGTTTCTTTCTCAAGTCAGGCAGGTGAAACAGCTCCTGCTCTCCTAGCTTCCTGCCCTTTTAACAGCTCTTTTCCCATCTAGACTATTTGTTTTCAATGTGTCAATTGATTAACTCAAGATGAAATGTTATCAGTTCCTCGTGGAGACTGAGGTTTATTTATTTTGTATAGCCTCTTTAAAAAAGAAAAAAGATGTTAGACATATTATACTGATGATAGTCTCTTATTTGAGCTCAAGTACTTGGTTGCAGATGATTAACTTAAATAGGGTTATAACCAGTCAGCAAATAGCATTTCATTTCTGCTTACTGTTTGCTTCTGTGAAAGGGAAATACACATAGGCCATTGCAAGACAAGTATATTCTGTGTACATTATGGCTTGGTAGACTTTTTAAACTCCTATAGTCAGTCTTCATCCTCACTCAAAGAATATCAACTAGAAGAGATCTGTCTGAAATTTCCTAAAATTAAAGCTACTGGTGGTGTAAAGACTCATCCTGGCCTTGTCTTACGTTCTGATGCTGCTTCCAGCGTGTGCATATTCATCTGCGTGAGAGCTGCAGCCTCCAGGAGAAGTGTGCATGGTGCTGAGGGGTTTGGTTCTGTGGTCACAGCAACTGTGAAAACTACTGCAAGTGCCACTTCTTTTATCTTCAGGAGTGCATGTGCCTATTGGCCTTTGGAGACTTCATCCTCCCTGCCCTGTCATGCCTGCTTTCCTCATCCCAATGACATTCCCTTTTTTTAACCTGCTTTTCTGCTGTTAAACTCCCAGCCCTGCTTCCTGTATTTGCAGATGGTGGTTTTCAAACTGACTTAATGCAATGATCAGTTTCCTGAGGCTGAAAGAGCAGGTTGAATGTGGAGTGAACGAGGGCATAAGGCTGACAATAGCAGAATTGTTCAGGGTGTAGGACTAGAGGAGATGTAGGAAGACATGGAAATTTATGCCATGTCTGGGTGAGCATCTAATTTGTGGAAGTGTGGAGCCCTTGTTTCTAACTTGCAAGGTCTGATTTTGAATGTCTTACAAGAAGGCATCTTTCAGGCCTCAAGGTTTTCAGGCTAGAAAAGCTGCCTTATTAAATTTTGGGTGTTTTTAAGGCCTTCTTCATCTAAACTAAGAGTAAAGAACTTTAAAGCACCTTTTGAAGTATGAGAGCCCTATCAGTTATTTCACTGATCAGGTATCCTAGATTCCTGTTTTTCAGAGAAGGAGGCTCAAGCAGTGACATAATGCTGTTATTGTGAACTTGTGTTCCCTTCGCCCCCTCAGGGACTGGCAGGGGACTTACATACCCTCCTGTGGGGATTTAAGGAGAGGTAGATCTTTGTCCTTGTCG